>NW_011967126.1:76891-82178 GCF_000949405.1 Vollenhovia emeryi
AAAAAGCGATGCGGATTCGCTAATTTTTAAATAATTACAACTACTTTGTGAGGCGTGACTCGAAAAAATGGTTCGGGACTCTTCGACTCAGTTTTTCATGAGAAATATCACTATATAAATGGTGGGCGCGAATTAGATGTATATGTATGTATGTATGTTTCCCAGAAAAAAATTCCAGAAAATGAACGTTTTTTTGGCCTTTTAGGTGTATATGCCCCCTTAACCAAAACATATGTTGAATATTCAAACGCGTTTTTCTCGAAACGACATTTTTCAAACTGGTACCAGAAATATCTCGAGAACCACTGAATCGATTTGCTTGAAATTTATAGGGGTTATTCAACACATAATTATCTATCGCGTATCGTAGGGGGGTTTTTTTTTAGGACTCATAGTTTTTGTTTTCTGGCGAGGAAACGAACGGATTTTGTCTTAAATATCGCTACGTCAAATTTAAACGCCCGCCATTTTGTCAAAAATCGATATTTTTGAAATCGGCTACGATACGCCAAAACTATTATTATATATTTTAATATTCCGCGCTATTTTTTTGTTTTAGTGAATTTTTGGCGAAGATACATCTGGTACCGTTTTGGGTGATTTTTCCGGGCTGCCTTTTCACGACGCCATATCTCCGACATTTTGCGAGATTCTTTAATTAAAAAAATCACGAAGTTTCTTTAAAATGTACATTTTCAACTACAAGAAACGACGATCCGATAACTCCAACAGTTTCCCAGAAAAAAATTCCAGAAAATTAACGTTTTTTTGGTCTTCTAGGTGTATATGCCCCCTTAAAGTTATTTAAATCAATGAATTATTGCTTCAGATTTTCGCAACATGTCGGAATTGGACATTTATAATATATGTATTGACTGTAATTCAAATATAAACAGTGTCTAAGTGTTAATATATGTTTCATTACTTTCAAGTAATAAAATCTTTACGCATGTATACGTGTTCGATATTTCGCATACCTATTGATATTTGAAAACGATTACCGAACGCCCTAGTGGAATAAATGGATGGAATTAGATACGAAAATTTGACATCCATTTCAATCTCATTTCAATATCATTTCTTGAACCCCTTTTTTAAATAGAATGAAATAAAACTTTTTTATTCGTTCCAATTCTACTATACGGATTGAAATTAAGAAAGATTTAAACGGATTGATATTTTGTCCACTATTAAATAAAAAGAATAAAGTATTGAAATGAATAAAAAGTTTATTTCGGTATGGAACAGTATTGAGGCGCAATGTAATTGATATGATTTGTTAGAATAGAACTTTCTTCCAGAATTTAATATTAAAATGTATAAAGAGATCAATTGAAAAGTATTCAAACGGATAAAAATTTTATGCTATTTCAAGAGTTCAGATGCATGGCATCCCTGGTAGAAATTGCCCTGCCGGCGCCACGACACTTGTCAGCGCCATGCAAGTTTGCCACGCCAGCGCCTTATCCTAAAAAACTGGGAAGGGCCATGTTAGCGCCATGTCCGCAAGGAATCCCTGACATGTGCCTGATTCCCTCCTGAATAGATAGCACTAGTACCACATACTGCCGCGACGTGGCAACCACGCGTCTTTCTCGTAAGTAAAAATCTTCCCGTATTAGTATAAAAGGCGAGCCGATATGATGCAAGAGCAAATTGTCTGAATCATGGATAAACCTCGATAACCTGATGAGTGCCTGACCAGGCATTAAGGCATCTTTATTAGGACCCTATCAGAACCATACTAAAATTTCTGCTCGGGACGCTCTCGGCAACGCTTGCTGCGAACGGTTATCGCCATTTAGCATTTCTTTAGACGGTTTAATTAACTAGTTTTTATATACAGGGTGAGTTATAACATTTGTCCCAGAGCCAGTGGCGTAACTACAATGTTGGGGGCCCCCGGGCAAAAATTGAATAGGGCCCTTTATATAGGGGTCAAATTTAGGGATCATTAGAAGGTCAACTTGAAATTTTCAAATGGAAACGAAACCCCTATTTTTGACAACAAAAACGGATAGAACAGAAGATTAAGTCAAGATTTGTCATTGATCTAGCTATCTGTAAGTAATCTATAGCTCACACAAAACTCCCTCCTTTTTTCTTATACGGGCTTGGGACCAATTCTTTCGACCGTAACAGTCCAGAATATTTAGGGGGCCCTTCTAAGCTGGGGCCCCCAGACCGTGCCAGGGCTTCCCGGGTGGTAGTTACGCCACTGCCCAGAGCTCGTGAGAAGGTAGAACGGATCGAGATGAACAGAAAAGTCCTGAAACATTTTGCAATTTTCGCAATAGTTAACGAGAAAAAAATGATCGAAAATCGTCGTCTTTGCCCTGCCCACTGTCTATTCGAGCGCGCAGCGAGATGTGACCGCCCGGCGATCGATATTGCTCGGCGAGGGGGGGAGGGGGGGGGGGACAGCGCGCCGTTGCCGGCGAGTTGTTTACGTCGCCACTCCCGCGTCTCGCGTCCCCATCCCTCGCCTGGCAATATCGATCGCCGTGCGGTCACATCTCGCCACGCGCTCGAATTGGACAGTGGGCAGGGCAAAGACGACGATTTTCGATAATTTATTTCTCGTTAACTATTGCGAAAATTGCAAATGGTTCAGGACTTTTCTGTTCATCTCGATCCGTTCTACCTTCTCACGAGCTCTGGGACAAATGTTATAACTCACCCTGTATAGCTGTTTTACCCTTGTACCAACCAGCCCCGATCTACCCTATGTACCACGTTGAAAACTCGTTAGTGCTGGCCAGTCCCACGTCTGCATTATAATAATACTAATTATTACAATAACATAATACATTTATTATAATAATTTAAATCGAAGTGTGGCGCAAGTGGGGTAAAACGTAACGATTTCGTACATGGCGCTTGCCAGCGGTGTCATGCCAGCGCCTGAAGTGGCATGTGGCACGCTGGCCAGGGCCATGCAAGCGCCCGATCAAAATTTCTACCAGGGATGTGTTATATTAAATTTATATTGATATTATGTAACCGTTACTTTGGTGTTTGCTGGGTTCTCGTGACAGAGGAGCTACACAAGTGTATCTTAGGAAGACGTGTACGAGACTGAAACAAAGGTATTGAGAAAGAGGAAGTGCGCATGCGCGGGGCAAATAAAATTTCTACCTCTTACAAGAGCTTTTCTTTTTAAACACGCATTAAATAATTTTCTTGAGTGTTAAGTAATGGCTCTATTATGGACATAGTTCGTAAAGAACGCTTCTACATTATAAATATACATATATCTACTCGCAATAGGGTATAATAGTCCTTTATGTAAATTGCGACATTTGTATGAAAATTTATTTTAGAAGGGGGAATGTCAATCAATAGAAAAAAGAAGGGATAACGCAGGTCATCAGCGTCTTTACATTCAGTTGCGTCCCCAACTGCATACAGATATGATCCGAATAGGAGATCAGTATCTTAGCGTAAATAAAATTTTATTGCTCACTATCGGCTTATGGCCCTATCACCAATCCACCTTCACTACATTTCAATATATAATCATCTTTATTATATTGATAGGGCTTATTATATTTCAGGTAAGAAAATATTATTTTAATTCAACTAATGCACCCTGCCGGAAATAATTCTACAAAATTCTACAAAAAAAAATATGCTACCAGAATCTAAGAAAGTCTACGTAAATTAAAAAAGTGTTATAAAAATCAACATGAAAATGCTAGAATTAGAACACTTGTTAATTTTTGTAATATTCTACAAGTAAGCAAATGTTTTAATTCTTAAAAATTTTGTTGTTTCTCAAATATTTAAAACTAGTAAAGTTTTTACAAAATTGTACATTTTCATGAAATAGTACTTGCAATAATTTCTTGATTTGAGAACATTGTACTATTTTGTAGATATTTTTACAAAAAAATTAATTTTTCAACGAAGATATAAAAATTTCTACAAATTTCTATTTTCAGTCAATTTTTTGTAATTATTTAGAGAAATTTTTTCCTCTAGGGCACTGAGAAAAATTTCCATTGGATAAACTGATTAAATATTATCACCGATGGTTAATTTTTCCGATTACGTTTTTCGATTAAATTATGGATATATCCAAGGAAATGCAGTTGCTAAAAAAATTTGATTGAAAAATCGATCATATTTTGAATCGGATATACAACACAGCCCCACAACAAAATTTGTTTTCTTGTCTGGCGGACCAGACTAGTCAATTCCTACGTATTTTGGGTCGCTGAATCCAAATCCGAGGTCAGAATTGTAAAGTTGGCTCATTTTTTCTTCCTAACCTCAAAAAACATACTTTTTGGTACATTTTATGCCATAATAAAAAAACGTGAGCTAGTTTTTACATTCTCACCGTGAATTCAGATTTAGAAAGTTACCCCATACGGCACAGAAATATTGCAGCAACATTGCAGAAATATTTCTTTGCAACATTGCAATATTGCAGAAATGTTGCAAAATGTTGCTGCAACACTGCTGCAATCTTGCAGCAACGGTAAAATGTCCGCCTTCAGAAATATTGCTACGTAACGTTGCAACAATGTTGCAATAAAATAATTATGCAATAATGCTTTGGAAATGTGCCAGTATACGGTTGAGCTGGATATTTTATGCGTAATAACATTTTTCGTATCAATTTATATATATTTTTCGTTTGACAAACTGTGTATTATTATATGTAATTAAATTTAATTATGTATATAATTAAACTTAATTACGTATAATGGCATACAGTTTGTTAAGCGAAAAATATATGTAAATTAACGCAAAAAATATTATTACGCACAAAATATTTAGTCCAACAGTATATTGATATCATTTTCTATTTACTTATTTGTTATAATTAGACGTACATGGCTTACTTAATATAAGTATTATTTTAGATTATATACAAGTTGATAATAGCTTTAACATACGAAGTGAAACCATTTTGGAACGCATTTTTAAAAAAGTTTTAAAATGATAAATATCACTTAGAGCCAGTTTCACTAACGTCGGTTAACTGTTAACCAGAGTTCAGTCAACTTCCTATCTTTTTCTATTTTGTTATCTAATTGTAAGAAGAGACAGAGAATCAATTGACCTTCGGTTAGCAGCTAACCGACGTTTGTGAAACTGGCCCTTAATGTATTAAATTTCATATGTGAACTTATTCGTAATGACACTGTGGCGGCCTACGGCAGCCACAAGGCGCCTGCGGCAACACTCACGCACGCCGCGAAATACGGTAGTTCGCGGCGCCACCGATAAGTGGCGAATCGCGTGAGCTCCAAACTCGTGTTTAAGATTCGGACAG
>NW_011967126.1:85337-96487 GCF_000949405.1 Vollenhovia emeryi
CGGCAGACATGCAAAATGGTGTGTTTGTTGACATCTCTCAAGAATCGATAGCGAGAGGTGGAGTCACGCATCGATCGATGAGAGACGGGGGCGAGCAGGGAGCGGTGAGCGGGCGAACGGCGCGCAGCGAGAGAACGCGCGACATATGACACCGTGCCGAAAAAGTTTTTCTGGTGGTAGGAGAATAATACACCATTTTGCATGTCTGCCGAGTCCGGCCTTCCGCTCCTCCGTGCACTTATTGGCTCAGACGTTTTTCTTAATTATGCGATAATAATTACGGATTTTGTAAAATGGTATATAACTTTTCTTCTCAGTTTAACCCAATCTACTATAATCTTTGGAGTCGTCCATATCGAATTCGACACCCTGTATATCCATAAATTAGTTATACAGGGTGTCTGATGCAAAAGTAGCCACCTTGAAAATAGTGGTAGATTGGGTTAAACAAAGGAGAAATATTATGTACCGCGGTACAAAGTAACAATAGTTATCGAGTAATAAATTTACACGTTTGAGCGAATGAGGATGCAGGAGACGGTAGGCCGGACTCGGAAGGCATTTAAGAAAATCGATCGATGAGCGGGAGGTGGAGCGACGCGCGAGATACTATGTTTATGTTTCGGGTCGCCCGTCGCTCGCGCTCGCTGCCGCGCTCGCCGCCCGCGCCGCGCCTAGGTTTTTTCCCACCACGGTGTATACCACTATTTTCAAGGTGGCTACTTTTGCATCAGACACCCTGTATAAAGGGAATCTTAAATGGATGTCCACTGGACGTCCGTTTATGCACATCCAATGTATATCTTTGTATAGATGTACAATGAACGATCTTATTATGTCCATGGACGTATGGTAGTAAAATGAACGTAAAACGGACGTCCATAAGATGTACGGTGCTATTTGGGGTTGTGTTGCTACATATATAAAGTAGAAAACAGAAAAAGTATAATAAAATATAAATGAACATAGTACAAAAAATGTAATAAAAATTCAATATGAATAGATAAAATATAAAAAGATACGACTGCGACTGAGAAATTACTCCTTCTTTTTATGGTATCGTACTCTCTTACATTTAAAAGATTCGTAATCAGCGACCCTAAAAACCCCCGAGTACCAACCCAGGCAACCAGCTGACGTCGTAATGACGTAAATTAACGTGATTTTTGTCACTAATTGGTGACTATGACCTAAACTGACGTTATTTTAAACGTCATAACAATGACGTCAGTATATACGCCATAAGTATACGTCATATATGATGTAACTATTGGTCTTTGGAGTGACGTCAGTTGGAAGAAGTAAGTAAGACGTCATAATGGCGTTATTTAAATAACACCTGATTCCCTCCTGAATAGATAGCACTAGTACCACATACTGCCGCGACGTGGCGACCGGCGCGTCTTTCTCGTAAGTAAAAATCGTCCCGTATTAGTATAAAAGGCGAGCCGATATGATGCGAGAGCGAGTTGTCTGGATCATGGATAGACCTCAATAACCTGAATATACTTTTGATGACTATGTGATTTAACACAATTTAACAATTATATCCCAAAAAATCTGCTGTGTCAGCAAATTATTTTTCTCCGTGTATATTACGTCTTTATTACGTATTACAACATGATTTATGACGTAAATAAAACGTCTAGTTAATCACGTTACGGCAGGTTAATGACGTAAGTAAACGTCATTAATCTGACGTCATTTTGACGAGACATACTCACGTCGTCATTACGTTAATATCACGTCATAAACTGACGTCGAACAGGTCAGCAACTGACCTTATATTAACGTCATTACGACGTCAGCTGGTTGCCTGGGAAGTTTCAAGCGAATCGGACCAATTTTATAAACATCGCCATATTGGATCCACCATTTTGAATTTGATAAATCTAGTCAAGTATTATGTAACGTAACTTTCTAAATCTGAATTCACGGTGAGAATTTAAAAACTAGCTCACGTTTTTTTATTATGGCATAAATGTACCAAAAAAGTATGTTTTTTAAGGTTAGGAAGAAAAAACGAGCCAACTTTAGAATTCCCAGATAGCACAAAGAATCCAAAATGAATTCTTTTTGAATTCCCAAATTATGAAATGAATTCTTTATCTGTCCCATTTCTATTCTAAATGTATTCTTAAGAGTTCCAAAAGAACTCACTTTTATGTCACCAATTTGGAGCCCTTTTTCGCATACCAAAAGGACTCTTATTATACTCCATAAGAATTTGCAATGAATCACAAATAATTTTTAGATTGTATTCTAATGGAGCACTATAAGGATTCATTTTTCGCAGTCCAGGTCCAGGCTAGGGATAACGCTCTCGGAAACAACGAACCACGGTCTTACATAGGCTGCGTTCAGAAACATCACCTGAGTGCTACATGCATCATTTATCCTTGTTTAATATTCGGTGAACAACAAGGATAAAATAAGATACATGGGAACACTCGGGTGATGTTTCCGAATATAACCATACAGGTCTTGAAATGACAATGGTGTGGGTAGGTCGATCATGGGCTTGATCATAAATCTTTTCTTCTAGCGTGAACTCGTAAAAAGTGAAAATTTTCACACAAACTCAACGATTTCATTGGTTGAAATTGCTGAGTTCACATGAAACTTTTCACGTGAAAAATTCCATGATCGATATCCAGATGATGTTTTTACTTCGATTTTCAGCCGCCAGATGTGCGATGATAGAGGAGACAATTGTGTATTGAGTACACCAAAAAGGAATTCTTTTCGAACCCATTATGAACAGGAAAAGGACTTCCTTCAGAACATTTAATTTGATCCTATAAGAAGTCGAAAAGTATACTTCTATGGAGTCCTTTTTGAACTACCGGAAAGAACTACATTTGAGTTCATTTGGAATAGAATAAAGTAATTCATAAAGAATTTAAAAAAGTGAATTCTTTTTTAGTTCATATGGATCACCTGTGCTATCTGGGTTCTGACCTCGGATTCGGATTCAGCGACCCAAAATACGTAGGAATTGACTAGTCTGGTCTGCCGGACAAAAAAAATTTTTTTTTGTGGGGCTGTGCAATTAATTGGATATATCCGTTTGTCATTATGTAATTGGATTATTCGCTTCTATAATATTTAATCGGATATTTTTCTCAGTGCGAAGATTACATAATTATGTAAGCTATCAAACGGCAAGTTCTTGCTACAGCTTTATTTATCTTACTCTGTATTATGCAATAATATTTGTTATTATTAAATATAACATAATTAAAGTTAAAAATATAAAATTGAAGCGAAGTAAATTATATAATAAAATAAAATTATATTTTAATAGCTAACCACGTTTTTAACATTAAATTGTACTACGGAGCTCTTCGTAAAAGTTTTGTCTTCTACGTCTCTCTTCGTTGTTTATATCATAAATTATATCACGTTCCGATGTAACATCGAAAATGTAAGTCGTAATCGCTTACGAAGTATCCTCCATATGGTAACTCACCCGTCTGGCAAACTTTTAAATCAAAACCTTTACTTTGATGTATATAAAAATTGCTTAAATAACAGGTGAAGGATTTACTGATGCACCTTCAGCATATACATAATAAATTAAAGGATAAAAATGAAATCGCTATCATAAAAAAATATGACTACATAGCAAAATGTTATACAGTTATACTTCTAAGTAAGATAACTCTTATGAAATTTGAATATAATCACATTGTTAATATAACATATAAGCTATCGAGTAGTAAAAATCGATTTAAGTATCCGGATTCTATACGATTTTGTTACATGCATAAGTCTATTGAAGTACGAGGCATGTTCAGTAAGTAAGAGTACCTACTCTTACTTTTTGGACATGCCCCGTATTTGTGTACATATACCATATACATTTGCGATAAACAGCAAATGTGTTTTACAGCACATTGAAAAGGGAAGTAGCTCTTATTGTTAGTCTCGCAGTAGAATTAATTAAATTTTGCCCGAATTAAAAAAACTGTCTCATACTGTACGAGTAGTGAAAAAATAATATAAAATAATGTAAATAAAATTGTTTACCTAACGTTTTTTAGCATTGGGATTGAGTGGAATATTTGTTGGTGTGATAATTCAATATTGGACAATTATAGTTGTTATTGCTTTACCAGCAAACGAATCTCGGTCATATTATCTTATCTTTATGATGGAGTACTTTATCGATCAGGAAAAATATTTATATTTGATTTTAATGCACCTGGGCGTAGCTGTTTCTGTTGGGATGATTATAATATTAGGATGTAATACAACACTACTTGCATGTATTCATCATAACTGTGGATTGTTTAGAATTGCTAGGTACAAATATAGAAATTATCTTAACAATGAGAAATGCAACTTGAAACATATTTTTCTAAATAACGCACTGAAAGTGTGCGCCGATAGTTTTATTTAAAAAATTACATAATTTAATGAATTACTCTATAATAACACTATTTACAGTTATCGTCTCGAGCATGCTATAAATATAAATATTCGGCAAAAGATAACGTTCGAGAATATGATTTTGATGACCGAAGGTGTAATTTATGCCGTCGACATTCACCGGCAAGCTATAAAGTTTGTATCTGCGATGATAATTTTTATGCAATACCTATACACAATAGTATCTTTTTTTTCGAAGACTGAACAAACACTTAATGTCAATATTCGAGATAATGCTGATGTGTTTCTTATTGTGTTTTGTGGCTTGTTTAAGCCTCAATTTATTTCAAGTAAGTCATATCGTTATATTATATAATTATATGTATAATAAAAATTGTTCCGAAATTCTTAGAAATATCGTTCACTAAGGATGGTAAGAACACAGCAGGGGGGGTATACTAATATTATAAATTTATCAAAAAATTATTATAAATGATAGACGGCAGAACATTTTAGATATTAAACGTTATGAAAAGAAAAATAACGAGTAGAATACAAGTTATCCATTGTAAGAAACTAAGAAATGTTGTATAATGTCTATGTAAATTTGCCAAATTTTTATCGACAATTTTAACAAGCAATATTGGATATAAACATAATCTTAAAACATTATTTACAACTTCGCGTTAAAATCAGACATTCTCATTGGTTATGGCGTGCAATCAATGCTCAATAGCAATATCTTTTACGTGTATGAATCACTTGTAATCTTATAGCTGTCAAAATGAAGAAGACCTTCTTCTGTATGTTGGTAGGAATGTATGTACACATATGGAGATAAGTGATTTTCATAAAATATATTTCTTCGCTTTTTTCAGGTAATAATGTCTGAAAATATCATAAACGTCATAATACCAATTGGATGTGTATTAGTGTGTATCACGTTTATGTTTTTCTGCAATTTTCTGGGGCAAATTGTAACTGACCACAATAATTGCGTATTCACTACTGCGTAAGAAATATTCTCTTGATAGACAGTGTACCAGGTTTGCCGGTTAATAATTCTTAATTTTTTTCATTGAAAAGCCACGTTTTTATTCAAATTTTTCTCATCTTCTCGCCAATTTGTGGATGTCTTGCCAGAAAAAGCATTCCTCTTTTTGGATCTTTCCCATGGCATGCAGACGATCAAAAATGGTTTGTCGACCAACATTTAATTTTTTTGCCAATTGTTGTTGAGGTTGTGCAGTGTCTTCATCCAACAATGCTTGCAATTCAGCATCTTCAAATTTTCTCGGTTGACCAGGGCGCTTTTTGCCTTTCAAGTCGAAATCACCACTTTTGAATCATCTAAACCAACTCACACAAGCGTCTTGCGTTGGGACATTGTCACCGTAAGTTTCTACAAGTATACGATGGCTTTCACTCGCGTTTTTCTTTTGATTGAACAAGAAAAGCAGTACGTGCCGCCAGTGCTATTTATTTGGCTCAAAACTCGACAAGTTTACCACACGAAAAAAATATGATGCTAACTCGTAAACGTTTAAACAACTGTGGCGTTTTGAAGGCTGCTGTCATAGCAATAAAATGGCATATCAGTTAATACTGTGAACCACCCCTTATTTCCAGTGCGATCTCTTGTAAAAAATTAAGAATTATTAACCAGTAGGCCTGGTATAGAGGTTCTTCCAATATTTATAAAATTAAATATTGAACATAAACGTTGAATTTGTTAGAAAAGTAATCTGTTTCAAGCAGTAAACTATAATAAGAAACTTCGTATTTTAAGTTAGAAGATTTATATTTAATTTCATAGATATAACGTCCAATGGTATAAAACTCCGTTACATATACAGAGAATGATATTGTTCCTGTTGCAAACAGGAATAAAGGAACTGTATTTAAATGTTGGTGGTGTATTTGATGCGTCTATTGAGGGTTTTGCTACGGTAACATTTTGAGTATTTTAGAATAGTACCCTACATATGGAAACAAATAAAATGTTTATAATTGCAGCTGATAAAGGCCTCGATATCTTACTTCACTGTCATATATTCTATACAATAAATACGATCGATTTTAGTAACACCGTAGTAAGGACATTTAAGCTTTTTATTTATGACAGTATTTTCGCTTCAAAGATGTAGACTTTGTTTTTGCAAATAAGATGTGTTGTTACAGAAAACTATTGAAGCTATTCAATAGTTATCAAAGACTTATTACTTTAGATTTTTGCGATACATCGAAATTGGACATTTATACTCGCTGTAATTCAAATATAAACAGTGTCTAAACATTTAAATATGTTTTAATGCTTTTAGATGGTCCTAATTTTCTTATGCACAGCTTATAACTATCCACAGAACAATGGAGATCTGTCCCAAGTAGCACATGAGGTTTTAAAACAGCTACGATAACATTTTCGCAGCTTAAACCGCAGCATTTTTGTCTAAGACAGCTTTTGTCACAACATCATTGATATGTTTTGGCAAAGTTATAGCAGCAAAAATGGGACAACATTTTTAGACTTTGAAAACGATGTCGCAACCATTTGGCTGTACAACTATTTTGCTGTAATAATGTTGTAATAACCACACACTACACCAGTCGGAATAAAGATAAACTAAAATTAGCGAAGAATATTTTTTATATGTTAATTAATATTCAATAAAATATGCAATAAAAATTAAATTTTAATTCTAAATTGACAAAAAGTAAAAAAAATAAAAAATTTTTAATGTTTTAATTCAACGAGGATTGAACCTGGACAACCTGGAACTTTCACCAAACTTAAATGTAGATCATATTTATAAAAAAAATCAATTATTACTAATTAACAATCTATAATATACATATAAGTATATTAGCGCGGACGCAAATTCATAAGTACACTGATTATATAGAACTACATACAAATCCTTATATGTATATTAATTTTAAAGCCGCATAAATGAACGCATGGGTCCGCTTGACCACCGCTGATACATGCTAAATATAACATAAAATTGATTGTCACGTTTACTTTGTTTTCGTTGTGATATACAAATTACAGCTAGATTCCAGCTATTTGGCTGTACTTTTTATTTTTCATCCAACATTGTAACTTTTTCAAGATTAGAGTCCACAACATTAGTTTTGTTCATACGATGTTCAACTTTTCTATAAAACGTACTACTCTTTCTAAATTTTTTTAACTTTTGCAAATCGCTCAATAGTGTTCTTTCCATCTTGGAGAATTAAAGACAACTATCCACAATTTCTACATAACCCTAAAATGGCTGATGCTAGGTTTGATTTTTTAAATAGTCGTCATAATACTTTTACCACCATAATACAGCTAAAATAGCTGTGGCTGAATTTTTATTTTGTTATTGCTATCACAGCGATTTTATGCCAATTAGAGCAGCTAAAATGGCTGCAGCTAGTTTTGGTTTTTCTGATAGCTATAACAGCGACTTTACAGCTATTAATACAGCTAGAATAGCTATGGCTATATTTTTACTTTTTTATTAGCTGTTACAACGCTTTTGCAATTCAAAATCCAGCAAAATAACTTATGTTGCCAAATAGCTATAATTAAGGCTGGCAAGACGTTATACTAGTAACATTTTTGCTGCCGCAGCAAATATAGCGAGACTGTATTACTTGGGGTAGGATCTACTCAGATCGTCGATATACGAAATATATTTCATTTTTCTGAAAATAAAATGAAAGTACCCAGACAGCACACAGTATTCGTAAAATATGCGTGAAACATTTTAAAGATTTATCTTAATCCTTAATAAATATTTCATAAATATATTTGTAGATTGAATAGATCATAAAGATTTGTATATTATAAACATATGTAAAAAAACGTTTCAAGTAATGAATGAAAATACATTAATTAAACTATCGCAATATTTCTAAAAATAAAAACTTTATTAAACTAAAATTATCACGAACAAATTCTGGAATTGAGATTATCGAAGAACGAGCCATTTCCTCAGCCGTGTGCGAATAACCGCAATCGCGGTCACCCCAAGTTTTAGGGTGAGTTTCGTTTCACGCATGATGCACATAATGTATCATTTATCCTTCTTTAACATTGGTAGAACAACAAGTATAAACGCATGATCCGAATAAGAGATCATTGCTGCTCACCTTCGACTTATGCACGGAAAAAAAGAATACTTTTCTTTGGAAAATATGTTTAGTTTCACCGAGAAAATCTTGAAACGAGATTATATTGTGTTAAAGGAAGAAAACCTTACTTGAACGAAGCAATTTTATATAATTTAATCGAGAAAAATATGTGCTTATTATTTAGGAATAATTTTCTCAAATCGAAAGAAAACAATATTGGATAGATAACATATTTTCAAATTGAAGATCATAATTAAAATGATTATGCAATAATATTTGTATAAAAGGTAATCAAACTATTATTAACCAAATATATGTAAAATTAAAGAAAAAAAATAAATTAGAGTAAAGTAAATTATAATAAGTTTATATAAAATTGTCTCTTAATCACTAACAATTTTTTAACAGTAAATTGTACAACGAAACTGCTCATAAAAGTTTCAGCTCCTGCATCTCTCTTTGTTTTTTATTTGCATATTAATAAATGTGAACATATAGTTTTATGTAAAATATTTGGTTGTTATATCATACAAACAATAAAATGTGAATTAATGTTTCTCAATATAAGAATATAAAATATATTGAGAAATATCTATAAAAAATATATATACATATTATAATACATAATAAAGTTTATGAAACTTATATCATATGATATTTTTTAATCATTTGGAAGGACTACAGTTATACCCGCGAAGTCCAGTATGCACTTTATTGCTTTGTCGGGCAAAAGACTGAAATAAAAATTATAATTTCAACACAGTAACAGCTAGGAATAATAAATATCGGGAAAATGTCCGAAGTAAAAATTGTATTATATGTAAACATAGAAATAGTAATCGTAGTACAAGATATTCCGATTATTCAATGTTAAATATGTATGAACAGAAAATTAATCTGGGATCTTCATCATCGTCTATTTAAGTATTATAAATTGTATGTTTTATAACTTAATTTTTATTGCCGTATTTTACATACCTCATTATTTTAACGAAAGGCAAAGACCATGATGGTAGACTTTCATTTTCATAATTTCTTCTTTGCGCATTAATTATTAACGTAGCTGCTTTCTGTGGTGACAATATAAGAAATCTGTTGAATAACCATGGATGCCTACATGAGCAAACAAAATCGAATCATTTGTCACTAAAAAATACCATAAATATCTCATTAATTACACAATTGTCAATGTATAAAAAAGAACTATTACAATAAAAGTAAATGAACTATTACAATGAAAAACGTAATACTATTACAATTAAAAGTTGATTTTGTGGAATATGGCAATATGTAAAATGAGTGAATTGCGCGCGATATTGCAAAACACATCCCAGATAGCACACATAGTTCTATGAATATTCTTCTGGAGTGCAAGTATTTTTACTTTCAGAATATTTCAATCAAATATTCTATAAATATATATAGATTATTACAATTATAGAAATCGTATGTTCATAACAAAGAAGAACGTTTTTAGAATACAGGGTGTTAATTAAAGAACGCCCACTAAGTACATAGCGTTATTCCTTATAAAAATCTCAGTCGGAAAGTCCCGAACCATTTTTTTTCTATCATGCTTAATAATGAAAGAGTTAAGTTAATCCACTGAGCGCCGACCTTTAGCCGGGCGCACATTAGGGACACTACGATTGTGTATGTTATAAACTTACCTAAAATTGTGTTGTTTAAGAAATCCAGTAAGTACTAAGGACGGGTAAATGGTAGTGAATTTGATAGAAGATTTTCTATCACACAGTATACGTAATTCTTCAAACATAGTTGCCGTAATTGCTGCGACATGTATATCAATATGTTAGGCAAATGTATTTTATAATTACATTTTTATGCTATCAGCGCGTTATTACAAATATTATGTGATATACACACTCGCGCACGCATACACGCACGCATGTACACACGCATAATTTATATGTGTTTATATAGCATTGCATTTTAGATATACATATATTAAAATCACTTTAGGATGAATTACCTTGGACTGCGCATTTTGAAGGACAGTAAACCGTTCCATGGGCAAGGCTGACCAACGCTGCTAGTGATGAAAGTGCTACAATATGACCGTGATTCTTTTCGATCATACTTGGTAAGAATGCTTTCAACATCTGAAAGTAATATTTTTTCATATATTTGTAAACAGCAGATTGCACAAATTTAATTATATATATGTATATATACTTTTCCAATTTGTATTGCTACCCATACAGCACACAAATGTTGAATCAACATCTCAGAAACGCTCCATTACAACATTGCAATATTGCATCAATGTTACGAAATGTAGACTCAACGTTGCATCAATGTTACGAAATGTAGACTCAACGTTGCATCAATGTTACGAAATGTATTATAGATTCATCGTTGAAAAGATATTGCAAAAACGTCTAATGTCTGCTGAATTGTAATGTCTTGTCAACGTTACAATTCAACATTCAGAAAATATTGTTAAATAATATTAAGTTAACATTGGTCGCGTTTAGCAGAATATTTTTTACATCTGTTGGAAGTTCTGAAATTGAATTGTTTCACTAAAATAACAATCCAATCTTAGCTCAGAAAATTTCTGACCCTTGCAAAAATATTATATATACAGTATATATGTATACACATTTTATAATTATACATTTTTTAAG
>NW_011967126.1:100014-115573 GCF_000949405.1 Vollenhovia emeryi
TTCACATTTAGGATTTTTTTAAACTAAGAAGATAGGTTTCCTACGCATTGAAAAAATTTGTATTAATGCAGTTCTATTATGTTTAGATACTCAATTTTTTAATAATTTTTCATTAGACAGGGTTTGAGAAAAAAAATATTAGGCAAAATTAGCGATTTTTTGCGTTATTGGAGGGGGGGGGTGGGGGAAGAGGGGACGGGGACGTTACAGTAAATTTTGTTGTTAGTATATACACATGTACAGACACTTGGTTTCCGTTTTAAAAGATAAGGTCATTTTGACTGTCTTAACCGGAGGTACCCTTTTAATCAGCATCGATAACATCATTCAAAACGCATAAAGAACAAGTAAAATAATCCTGACAGCTTTCACATGCTGAATACACTTTACCAAATTGCACTGAGCCTTGCAGAACGCAGCCTTACAACTTACCGATACGCATAAACATCTTTTCCCATTCTTTTAATTACGTTCATTGTCTCGTTGTTTGTTTCTTCATTGATATCCCAACATATCACTGTTGCTCCTAACGATGCATAGCCAATCGCCAATTTCTTTCCGATCCCATGACCTGCACCTGTTATCTGAAATAAAATCGGTTTATCAATTTTCACAGTTTAAAATAGCGTTGTTATTATGCATTTTCTGGTTGAATTGCTTTAAAAAGGAATTACGAATTTACTTAATAAAATAGATATCAAAATAAAGGCATTATTATACATATAGAAAATCTCTCTCTCTCTCTCCCTCTCTTTCGCCTTCTCTCTCTTTCTCGTCAATCATGTTTACGCAATGTAATTTCAGACACTTATTTACAATAATAAAAAGATAGATGATGTAGTAAATTATAGATAAAATTTTGAAACTTATTAAACTATTAATTTGTACTATTAAATATTGGAATATGTTCTGTAATGAAGCAAAGCAACTGACACTTACATTTTACAATCGCAATGTTCTAAATTTGATATTATTTCAATATATACATATACAGTATGTTTTATTTTAATTACGCCAAGCATCTAAAAAATGTGAAAATTATGCAGCAAAGTTTCAGGCAAAGGCTATTCGGTTCGAAGAGGACATTAAATTATTTAAAAGCTACACATTTCCGCAAATGCGTCTTTATAATTTAGACTACATTTAAGTAGTATTACGTACCTGTGAAATTGCATTAAAATCGAAGGTGGGTAGTTCTCTAAAGGTAAACCGTATTTTACACACACACGATTTTATAATATGTAGGCATAGTTTTAATAATTCTCTCATATAATAAAAATAACTTGAAATTGAAATTTAAACGCCCATTGAATTAGGACCTAGGCAAGGTGGTGGCCATTAAATAGCTTAGTGAATCCTGGTTGGGGTAATATTTTTCGCAATAAATATTTTAATTTAATAGGGGAAAGGGTAAATTTATAATGCTAAGTATAGCATTAAAATAATTTATAAAAATCGCTTTGCAATTTTTAGAACATGTGAATTCACTGACGAAATGATCCTACCGAGAGGAAAATCTGTGTTATATGTCCGATAGTAACGGCGCACAGTACAGAGTAGGAAAAATACGGTACATGGATTCACTAAGCTATTTAATGGCCACCACCTTGCCTAGGTCCTAATTCAATGGGCGTTTAAATTTCAATTTGATTTATATCTAAATAGGACCGAGAAATATTCATCGTTGAAAAATAACTTGACTTCTTTTTAACGGAGCCCATATTAAAACTTCTATACGCACCAAAACAATTTCGCCAGCGACGCTCTTTTCCTTCGCTGGCACGATAAATCTGTATATATCTTCGCAAATGTAATATACAACTTTCAAAATAAGCAGTAATATCTCTGCTAGAAAGAGCAACACGTCGTATATTTTTACCATGATTGTCTGAAAAATTAGTAATATTTTAGAGAAGAATTTAGTATTAATGGATGTAAAAATTTGTGTTAATTGTACCTATATTTTTTATCGGGCGATATTTTTTTAATTATGTATTTGTAATTAGGTATTTTAACTATTGTTAGTGTTTTAGAATGTTATTTAAATACGATTTTCGAAATGTATATCCCAAAAGTAAAGAGAATGATTTTTATATGCACGTGAGAAAGGCCTGCAAAAAGAAACTGGGGTTCGAAGCAGTTGGCAGAGAACCCCAGTCTGACTCTTTTCACGAACGAAAATGCAGCGCAGTCTCAGGCAGCGTTATGCAAACGAATTCTGCATTAAACTCGAAAAATCTGGAAGAATTCTCTGCGATTAATCTCCTATTCAAGCGTCGGTCCCTATTCAAAGCAGCCTTGAAACGGGCCACATTGTCCTCAGTCCTTAAAGTTGAAGGACGTCTTTGTTCTCAACGTCCCTTCCGACCTTAAAGGCCTAGTGCTATGTAAAAACTTGGGTTGAAGTCAAAGCAGCATCGCTGTAAGCTGTTCTCGACGTCTTTAATGTTTCAGAATCAGATTTTCGCTGCATGTTTGCCCGTGACAAGACACAAAGTTACTACTCACTGTGCTAACGTACCGAACTGCTAGAGAGGCTCGAACGCAACTGAGAAGAGTCAGACTGCAGCTGGGGTCCTTCTTCACCAACTGCTTCGATCCCAGCTTCCCTGGCCTCTGATATGCATACAGAAACTATTCTCTTTACTTTTGAGACACACTAAATCTTTTCCGGAGGCCAAATGCATTAACTTCTGTTACCTCAGTAAATTGAAAAAAAAATTAGTTTCAGTCAATTTTAGATAAAGCTCGTTTTAAATTTGAGAGTTACGAAAAACGATGACTCGTCGGTAGTCTTCCTTTGGAAAAAGCAACGTCAAGGATTCTGTTTCGAAAGAACGTATGACGGATCCAGTACGTTTTTAAGATCTATTACGCGTGTATAGAGGAAAATCCCCGTATTGTATGAGAATTAAAGATGAATGTTAAATTATAAATAAACTTTCACGTATTAAATTACATATTGAACTAAACTTTTGGAGGGGTTTTATAAAATTTATCTTGTAATAATTTGGTAGAAATATAGAAACTTATTTGTATATGTGTAGAATACATTAACGTATACATTAACAGTGAAACAATTATCGTAAAACCGTATGGTCTCGCTCCAAACATAAAGTAACATTTCAACGACAAATTAGCAGTTAAGTGTGATTAGTTGAATTTAAAGGTGAGAACCGATAATATTTTATTAGTTATTGTTAGCTGCCCAGTGAGCAGTTGTATTACTAAACGCACCTAATGCGTATGAGTTAAAAATATTATGCGTAATGTTTTACACATCTGTAATTACATTATACTTTATAATTTGTGTCATGTAGCAATCATGAAGCCACAGTAAGAAATACCATCGCGTGTCAACCTTTATCATACCTAACGGCACAATTTCTGTCTACATGAGTATGGTAGCAACAAAACAAGCCTGATATACCGCGAACCACTTACATAATTGAGCCAAGATGTAAATACACAGATAGCCAAATCTGTCAGCAGATTTCGTCAAATGCCTACTATAAATTTTGAAGACAGAAAGACTGCAGGTCGCCTACACCCACGCAGCATGTAATACTGTAGTAATATTACAATAATATTACAGTATTGTAGTAATATATTAGTATACAAATGAAATGTTATAGAAATATTACTAAAATAAGGTTACAAATAATTTTATGTTTTATAATAATATTTTATGTTTTATTTAATATACCTATTTAATCTATCGCAGAGAAGTGATTTCATTATAGAGCTCTGCAAATCAGAGTATGTTGAGCTCACTTTCCGTGTTGAAAATCATTAAACTACATCGCAGAAATTACGCGAAATATGATAAATATTATTGTTCAATGATAATAAATTTGGATATAATTAGATCAAATTTTATCATATCTGACATTTTTGATACAATTAGATACAATTAGAATGCTGTCCACGAACTGCTCATTTCGGCCGATTTTCGCGAGGCACCGCCTATTACCCCCTACTCCAGTCATCTAACAACCGTAACCAAGCACGCGGCGCTCAGCTTCAGGTACGACGTATCGGTAATCCGACATCGTTGCGTGCCTCTTGACTGCCAAATGTCAGTTTCTGAAACGTGATTTGTTTAAAATTTTTTTAAATAACTACTTCAAAAGAAACTTTTAATTCTCGATTATTGATTACATTGACGAGAGTATATTTAGTAATTATTTAAGAAGATTTTAAACAAATCACGTTTTAGAAACTGACTTTGCTAGTCAAGGGGCACATAACGACATCAGATTACCGATACGTCGTACCTGAAGCTGAGCGCCGTGCGCTTGGTTACGGTTGTTAGATGACTGGAGTAGGGGGTAATAGGCGGTGCCTCGCGAAAATCGGCCGAAATGAGCAGTTCGTGGACAGCTCTGATTATTAGATATATGGCTTTTTTCCCCGGGATCACATTGTAAAGAAAAGAGGACGATCGAAATCGGCGGAGGTGGTGGTGGGCCTCTACATACATATATGTATGTGTGTATATATGTACAATAGGTCGAGTTTTTATCTCGAGAATAAAATTTTAGTTTAAGCGAATTCACAGAGTCTTTTAATCGATAGATTTTCGTTTGTAAACTTTACAATTTGATTTTTTATTTGTACATTAATAAAAAATGTTACACAATAGCCACAGCTTTTGGTGTGTAGCAGTGTGTAACATTTTTTATTAACGTTTCACATCGTAAGAGTTATGTATTATTGTATGCATGAGTATTACACGTTTAAAAAAATTAATGATAAAAATGTAAAACGTAATTATTGCAAAGAAAAGAGGACCGCCGTGAAGAAATCTGTTTTTATCGACATTTCAAGCACCTAGCACGGAACACAACCAAAACATCTGCATTATCCGCTCAAACGTGGACTTTGGATACGTAGTTCGTGTCCACGTTTTCAGTGTCCACAGGGCGTATCGCGTTCGAGGATCACGTAAAACCGGGCCGTGTGGCAGCACTGGCAGCTCTCAGGCTTCTCTCTGGTTTATATTAGAGGTTATATTATATTCGACTTTGCATCGCGTGTGCTGATTTAAATACACGTTAAATAATGTCGAGTAACAACAGCAGTTTTATCACTGTACCTGGTTTCTGCCCGGATTGCGGTTCAATTTTGCCCCTGCTTAGCGAAAGCGGCACAGTCGCATGTTACACATGCAAAAGAGAATGGAATTCCGAAGGTGCGCTCTAAACAAATATCTTCTTCAGTTAACAAATTTTATATTTATGTATATATTACGGGATAATTCAAACGAAATACTTGTAGAAACTTTCAGGGCGAGTTTTCCATAATTAAACAAGAAAAAGCTGTTCTAAGTTATATACGTGTATAACCAGTCAGCAAAATGTTAACAGATTCGCATCAAATCTGAACTGAATTGCCAACTGAACCAGTGAACTGTCGCACTTTTCAAAGACCTTAGGATCATTACAGCTTCATACTTTGACACATAAAGTTACTCAACAAACAGCATCTCACAGTTCTGTTCTTGGACTTGCGATCACTCTTTGTAATCATGTTAACTCTACAAACCTAGATCCCATTAATTTTTTCTACCAACAGACACTCTGAGGACCAACAGTTATCAAGAATAACTCGTTCTTTTCTGGCACTTGCGACCTATCCGGCCGAATTAACAATTACAAACTCCAAATTTATTTTATATTTGTAACTACGTATCTCTGTAACCGTTAATATTGATAAAGGCCTGATGACAGGTCGAAACGTCTATTTGTATTAGTATTATTATTTACATTATTTATATGTTTAAATTACATTATTAGCACGAACACCTTTTTTCCCCTTTTGAACCTTAGGATTGTTACGAGTGGTTTTGGAGGCATGTACGATGCCTTCAGTGTATCTACATCGACAGCAGTAGAGCTGACAACATCAATTGAATAAGGCAACAGGTTGTTGGATCTCAGATAGCACACTGAATTCACAAAGTATTCTTTAAGTTTTCTTTCTTCTGAATTGTAATTCTTTAGGAATTCATAGGAGAATACAATAAGAGTGACAGAGGAAGTTACATGCACCATAAATCGTTTTCCTGACAACTTCTTAAAGTATTCATCTCGAATTCAATAAATGTAAACTTTATGAATTCAAGGGGAATAGTGTTAGAACAAAGAGGATTACAAAATATTTACCTAATGTATGTACACATCTAATATGCAGTAACATTACACCATTATTATAACTTCTCACTCAACAGTGAAATACTCTCAACCGAAGCTCGTTGACAATCGGTGATTCTTCCGTTTCGGTTCTCGTCGTTCGATTCTTCCGTTTCGGTTCTCGTCATTCGATTCTTTCCTTTACACAATAGAACTATTGCACAAAATTAAATGCACATAACGTTACGCACACAAAATATTGCACGTGGTAACACGCTGCACAAGAACGACCGGATGGTGGTTAGCGGATACTCGCGCATGACAAATAATTTCTCATAAATTCTTAAACTATTCACAGTACTAAATCGCGAAGTATTCATTATAATGAACTTCAGAAGAATACTTCAAGACGAACTGATTGAGACTAATTCTTCAAGAATTCTTCAGATATTCATTTTTCTAATTCTGTATGTTTTCTTTAAAATGAATTCTCTATGAACTTATGTTCATCTTTGTGCTATCTGGGATTATACCATGAAACTCAAGAGTTGAATGTGATCTTCTGATAATTTATATTTTTCAACTTCGGGACTCTGTGTGATCTTCTTTTAAAATCTTATATCGTCAACGACCATGTCCTTCCACCTAATGTACATAGATTATTTTATACTTGACATCTGCCGACCCAAGGTTGAAACTTTGCCCACTATATTCGTGCCTGTCAGCCCGCATACTTTGGTGCATCGGTTGTGAAGGAGCTCTCGTCCCGTGGATCGTCAGTTGTTCATTCTACAATATACTTTCTCGTCGCTAACCTTGCTGATGATGGCTCAAAGGAGGAGCCGAAACGTACTTCGATCGACCTAATACATATATTGAATGATTTTAATCTTTGACTGAATTTTTATTTTACATTTACGCACCACCGACCGCGCTAGACTCGCACATTAGTTTTCTTTACCATTGTCACGAGTCTTTTTATCTTTAATTTTAATCTTCTGAGATTTCAAGATGGCTTTGTGATTGACGTACAACACATTAAGGCTATAGATGTGTTCTCATTTCCTCTCAGTACTATTGACAGTACTCCCAATAGTCTCCAGCAATTCAGTATCGAAGGAAAGGTGTTGATAGTTGCATTTATATGTTAAATGAATAACTGCTATATTATTACGAAGGATACTGAGGTTTCATTTGGGAATGATTTTCTCAGAAGCTGCATTCAGCGATAGCGTCCAGTACTGGCAGTAATACTGAGAGGAAACCGGAGTACTCTCTATATTCAAAAGTCTTAAATATAAGAATGAGCTACTTATACCGGCCATAAACCAAGCATTTTCGGATATGTATACGGCATATTTCTCTTGTTCAGCTGTAGAGAATTTGCCTTCAAAGTTTGTACAGGTATTTCTGAATCACCCTGTACACATATTCCGGTAATTGTGTACATAGAGTATAGATGATTTAACAGATTGCTGTAAGATGATGTACAAAATTCTACAAAATACTGTAGGATTGCGTTGGCAATCTTTAATGTACGAGCAATGGTGAAAAAATCGCATTAATTTGGAAAATAAATTTCTATTATTTTCCAGTTTTTGGCGACATGCAAATGACACATACGCTCTCATTTAACACCAAGCATACTTATGCATATATAAAAAAAGACGAGGACAGTGACGATGATGCGGATGGACCGATAGTAGAGCGACAATGTCCTCAGTGTCGAAATGATAGGATGTCTTATGCCACGTTGCAATTAAGATCTGCTGATGAAGGACAAACTGTATTTTACACGTGTACCAAATGCAAGTACGTACATTTCTACATAGCAATATTTAGTAATCTCTACATCAAGTTGCTTTTAGAACTTTATTAATGAATAAATGTTATTTGCAGATTCAAGGAAACGGAAAATTCTTAACAAAACATTTTTCGCGTTACATATTTTATGTGAGATATAGCATAAGGTGATTCCTCTGTTTGTTCCTTTTTGTATACAAAATGTGCACTATTTTTATATTATTCGAAGTAATGAAAAAAATAAAAGATTCTAATACTTTG
The DNA here is from genome assembly GCF_000949405.1 of Vollenhovia emeryi. Taxonomy (NCBI): domain Eukaryota; kingdom Metazoa; phylum Arthropoda; class Insecta; order Hymenoptera; family Formicidae; genus Vollenhovia; species Vollenhovia emeryi. The sequence goes on from NW_011967126.1 coordinate 108,213, forward strand.
TAACATGTTTTATATACAATATATTTTCTCTCCTACATATATTTTTATTAAAATGTTCAATTTTAATCTGTCATTTGTAGAGTACTGTTAATGAGTTACTCTCTGTACGTACAGATGTAGCTGGACAGTTGTTGAGATCTATATTTCAAGATATAAATAGCCCGCCTTAATAAAACATAGAGCTTTATTTATAATACACTCAACAAATAGTGGTGAAAGAGAGTACACTTGTCATAATTCCATAACTCTACTGGGTCACAATATCTTCTTTCTAACAATACTCCGTTACCTTAATTAAGTGTTTAAGTAAGTAATTTTGTATATACAACACGCGTGTCGGGATAAAAGTTAACAATTATTTTAATAAATTCATCTTGATCCACTCTCAAAATTGTTACAGTGGTCCTTGCATTAAAAAACGTTTTAATAGAGAGTTTGTCGGTAGTTCCTTATCCTACTTATGCATTTACACATTGGCACTAATATTTGCCCGTGGTCTAACAATAATAAGAAGTGGATATGCTATCTTACGTTAAGGAAAAGTTTCGATAAACTAATTGTTGAATTTTATATACGTACGTTACGTAAACTATAGATATACAAATGTGATATAAATGATGTAATTGCACTTTCTTAACACTCTGGTATACCCACAGTAAAAGCTAGACTAGAGAACTAAAATTTGTAGGTAAGAGACACGATCGATATATGGAACATATAATATGAATTGCTCTTTCGAACAATAATTCAAGTCTGATGGACAGGAACAATTTTCCTAAAATCCGCCTACCTTTGAAGAAACCTTTAAATTGATTTTATCTTAAGTTTGAAGGATCTTATTACACAGAGTTTTTAGAAAATTTGAAATTTAAAAAATAGAGGATTACGTCATAAAGTTATTATGGAAAAAAGAAATGTCAAGTATATTAAAATTATTTAATATCGCATGTAATTTTATTAGCAAGATATTAGCAGCACTCTATTCGCAGTATATCCATAATCTAATATCAATAATACTATTCTTGTCACGGTGAAATCAACTTTATAGGTCCCGAAAGACACACAAAATCTTATTAATACGCAATTTCGTTTGGAAGATTTTACATAGTAAAATAATATTAGGATCAATGTTTTATAACAATGCAGTTATTAAACGCGAAATGCTTATGCTCCCAAATATTATATATTCCATAGCATAAAGTATATATATATGTTTTATAAAAAACATATGTTTTAGTAACTTGTGCATATTACCATACGCTTTTATTATATATTCTTCTTATGGAAATGTCTTTGTACATATTATTTTCGGTGAAATAGTGAAATGCCTCTCTCGAAACGTGCAACAGTTTGTAGAGATACAAAAAATAATATGTCACCTATCTATAGATCATTACAAAACATTGCTTTCACGTGTATTATCGTCGATTCTGAAAGTATAATTTGGTTACCATTTCCTATATAATTTTCGTCGATCATCACACGCCTTACGTTGTCGCACTTTCATAAAAATTACGAACGTCGCAATAGTCGATCAAAACGGCATTGTGAAAATATATTATGCTTCAAGGACTTTCCTAAATACATCTCAAAAATCGACTGGCTTAATTCCACATTTTTGTGCACGCAAAATTTTGATTCTCGTATATTAATCGGTTACATCGTCGGCGACCGTTGTAAAGTTATTGACACGACTGTGCTCAGTATTCTCGTTTCAAGATCTGTTCGATTATTATGTAGCAGTCGGGATAATAAATACTAATTTGCTTTTGCATACACAGGAATTTTATATTTTTGCTGAGTATTCCAGAGCCTTAAGATAACATATATGAGTTCAGAAGAATCGTGTTTGCATTAAAATTAGAATCGTTTAGCGCGTTTTGTGTATTAACCGCGTAAATTCGTCACCGAAATGTTTAATGTCGCAATATACTACAATCATTTAGCAGACGTAGCATTTAAATACGAATGTGAGCGCGTCGAATAGGCCGTAACAGTTGTTACATTTCAGAAGATCGTCGATAATGTTATTGTCGAAAAATGCGTGCGGTACGCGCCAGCGTACGTTTGCCCTTTAATTTTATCGTCGGGACATACAAAGAGTATTTATGCAACGAACAAAAAACACATTTTTCACGAATAAAAATTTACGCATATGTTAAGAAATAAATGAAACAAATTTGAAAATTTTGTTTCACGGAATGGCAAATTATCTTACATTGTACATTATTTGCATTTTACTTTTCGAATGTTGAAATGTTAAATATACATATTTTAAACAACTCTCGATTGCAGTTTGAAAATATGGGAGATATCTTTTTGTTACACAAAGGAAGTTAAATCTTGAGCATATTTTTCTCTAGTTAATCTTGAAAGTACATGTATATACATATGTGTATCTACGCGTATATGCGAAATCGTAAATTTGATTTATACTTTATCAAACCTTTTGAGAGCTCTCGTTTATCGAGATGATAACTGAACTCATATATGTGAATATCTGATATGTCAACATAATGTCTTATCAGAAAGGCGCGCGATCGTAACAGAAAAATATTCTGATTTCCACTGAATAAATCTAATATACATATGGAACATGTTATTTCACAGACGGTGAAATTATCGCTGGGACAATTAATTACTTTACTTCAGGACGAAACAAATGTCCTTCTTCTCGTCTCAGGAAATGCTAAGAGACAAGTTCGACACGTAGATTACCGAGTAATTAATTGGTGAGCTAATAGACTCACATCGTCGTAGCTGGCAATTGAAAATTTCGTTAAACAACGCCGTGAACTCATTAAATGAAAATCGTCTCGTGAAAGACCGCGCCTCATACTCTCGCTGTTCCAACTGGACGTCAAGTCGACTGGTTCGTGCGATTATCCGAGGATTTTAACGCGTGCCGAACAACGTTTAAACGATGCCTGCGGGCTGAAAATGTAAGTACGAGCTGCAACGATACGGAATACACTCTAGTGAGGTCTGAACGGCGAGACGACGGGGCTCGCGCCGTCATTAGGCCTTCGACGCACCGTTTGATCGGGTACTTTAAAAAACGTATCAAACATGTTGTTTTTTTTTTACAGTCCTGCTCCGCGTAATTTCGCGACGACGCTGGTGCCTAATTAATTATTCTATCTTTTTCTCTTTTCGTACTTCACGCTCGCTCTCTTTCTCTCTGTCTCTCCCATCGCTCTTCGACAATCCCGCACCGCTATGTACATTCTCTAAACGCTCATATTACATATCGTACACAAACTATGTACACGTGACGAAGTATTTACAAGTGTGAGGCAGGTGGTGTACAGCGTCTTAGATTGTCATCACTATCCCGTGCTCCGATCATGATGACGTCTGGAAGCATTCGTCCAGGAAGTTCTCCAGCGAGTGGTACAGATGCGCTCGCGACTGGACGATACCGTGGTCCTCGTCCGTGTACGTCTGCAGAATTTATTTGTGACGTTATTCCGCGATCCGCTTATTAATAAATAAGCAACGTTCGGCTCGTGTCTGCTAAGCAAGACGAGGGACAACGAACGAAGCAAAATCGGCGAATGTAATTTACTCGAAATGTTCGAAACAAACACCAAGCGGAATGTGTCGACCACACGATCTTCATCGACCGATAAATCAATGCGTAAATAAAAATTAATTAGAGACAAGATCGAAGAATAATTTTAACAGGTACACGATGAAAAAGTTCTTTGACTTGCGTGGGTTACCTTTCGTTAAAATTGTTCTTCAATCTTATCTCCAGTTAGCTACCTTTTATTTATAGACATTGACTTATTGACCGACAAGACTCTGCGTGGTCGCAATGTTCCGCTTATCATTTATTTCGAGTGCCTTAAATACATAACATCACATTTGCTATTTTTGTTCGCTCGTTTCTCTCGTATTCTTCTTATTATTACATTTAATTTCAGCATCTGTCGATAATGCGCTACGTACCTGTTGTCTAAAGAGGATGTCTTTCTGCTCCAACACCTTCGCGAGCATAAGCGACTGCTGATAGTGCACGTTATCGTCCAGAGTGCCGTGAATCAAGTAGTACATCTTATTCTTGATATTCTCGACCTTGTTGAGCAGCTGACCTTGCTCGTAGCCCTGCAGATTGTCGGCAACGGTCGGCAGACCCATGAATCGCTCGGTATAAATCGAATCTGTAATCAAGCGATTAGCGCGGCCGCGTTAACAAGGATAGCGGAGAGAAAAAAGGAGAGAGAGAAAAGGACGATCGAGGTCCGCAATCTAACAAGGTCTGCGTTATGTGGCGCGCAATATATCTTATGCGGGAATTGCACAAGTGTGACGCCGCATAAGTCTTTTTAACGTCGTCCTGTAAATCACGTGTATTTTTCTCGCGCACTCTGACAAAAGGAGGTAAACGCTGACACGAATTTAAAGCAGTTGCGAAAGTAATATTAAAGCTGCAATAGCGCGTCCTCTCCACGGAGCGCACACTTTTCTTCATTAAAACATACGGTGCGTAAAAAATTCTTAGACAAATCCCGGGGCCAAATGAGCTTAACATAAGTCATTTTAAGTGAGCCGCGCTCTCCGCAAGCGAGCTCTCCTAACAAGGTACGTTTATGGCAGCGGAATAGTGCAAGCTGGAAAAATGGCGCTTCACGCGTGATACTGTAACGATGTCGCGGCACTAATCGGAATAAGGATTAAAAAATACCAGTTTCGATCAACTCAATCATCGCTGGCAACAGTAAGTGGCGTTCAATTTTCAAAGAGCGAGAGTTTAGAACGCGTACATGTGAAATAAATTGCTCCGGTCCTTGTATAAGAATACAAGATGCCAAGACGCGATTGATTTAAATATAACTAGCGTTCCTCCCCCGGTGGAAATATTTTACCGAAAATATAAGAAGATTTTGCTGAAATATGTATTTAAAAGATTTGCCTCAACTGACCCCGTTTCGGTGAGAGATTATTTTCATTAAGAAGTAACACAGTTTTTAATGACAGTTTTAAATTTAGTAAATTCTAAAATATCTGAAAAATAGATATCCTACAATTTCTTTAACTTTTCCTACATTGTGTTGAATTTTGAGGAAAATTATGATTCACTTTTCACATCGATTTCGTAGTACTTTCCGCGAAATATTTCCATCGGGGCGCTTTCATTATTTGCTACAGTTTACAGTCATTCATCACGGAGTTGCTCCAATTTTTCACTACGTTATAACAATGTCGTTTATTATGTTTCAATTATTACAGTCTGGACAGCAAGAAGCTCCAAGACTCTCGACTTCCCGAAAGGTAAGCTCCTTCTTCCTCAGCTTTAATATTATGAAGATCCTTGACAAAAAATACTTTTATGTTAATTACAAGGCACATCTTCGGGTTTATTGGTTCTTCAACATTTTTTTTTTACTTATTCTACGTTCCACTGAAATACCAACTGACTTTGCTACGTCAGCGCGGTACGTAATTTAATGAGTTCCACGAAGTTGCGCTTATCCCGTCGCGAGATAATTCCGGTTTACGGTGTTACATCATTTTCCTTCCTTCCGAGATAACTGTAGGCCAGATAGTACTTTACGCGTCGCGCCGCTAATTCGATCGGCCGCCTATCAATAACGTACCGTAAAGGGCCCAGTCCGTAACTGGCGCGACTGACATGCCGCACTTGAAGACGCCCTTTAAGTCCATGGCGAGCGTCATGCCGGTCGCGTATCCACCATAACTCCAGCCCCATATCGCCGTTCTCGTACGGTCAATGAAGGGCAATTTGTCCTGCAGATGCCTGCAAGAAGCAGAGAAAAGGCGAATCAATATCACTGAAAATACGATGTTGAAGCACGTATACAGCTGAAATACATCATCCATACACGGGGAGAATTTCTTCTTAAAATTTATCCGGAGAATCATGTAATCGTCGGACAACACGGCATTGAGAGTTTTACGGTAAAATTTCAAAAGCTCTCAGACAGCCCTTCAAAATGCCACGTTGTCCCACGATTGCATGATTTTCAGGGTAAACTTTAAGAGAAAATTATCTCCGTGTGCGGTTTTACTTGCAAAATTGATTCAACGTTTTAAAAAATGTCATAAAAGTATTTGTGGCACAAAGAAACGAGGAAAAGAGAGAGAAAAAAATATTTGGCATACTTTAAATGTATTGTCAGAGGGGGACGCGGATATTATTTTCATGAAATTGATATTAATTATTATTTCAGCTTCCAAATAAGCTTCTGAACAATTATTCATAATTTTCGAGTCACCCGATTAATTTAGTGAATCACAAATTATTCTGTGTACATCGCCGAGATGCGACGTGACAGCGAAGGAAGAAGAGTATCTTTGCAGCAAGTCTTCCAATAATTTACAAATTTGGAAACAGTATCGAAAGGGCCGTCTATGACGGATTCCTTTGTCCCCGATCCCGCGTTTAAGAGGATCGTGCGGGGCCGCCCTGCAAGATTACTTTCTTTCGCCAGAGAATACCAACGCTCGTAAAAAAACTCCGTCGTTGAAGCGCGCAGACGAGACGGCCGATCGCTTTGCGATAAGAATCAATGAATAATTTGTAATTTCTATTTCCCTCTCCCCCCTCCCCCCCCGTATCCCCCTTTATCTCGCGTGCGCTCCGCGCGATTGTGCTACCAATGTGCCTCGTGTTACAGAACACGTGGCACACCATCGCTTTTGAATGAAATCGTGTGTCACGCAATTGCAAATTTCTACGGCGATGCAGCGATTATCGAAACTTTTCAGGAAATCTAATTCTCTCGCGGTCTCCGTAATTTCGTTAAATTACCTTTACAGGCTCTTTCAGGGGAAATTGTTGCCCGAGCATAATGTTGTTAAGTTTAAGAGCAGCAGCTTCGTTGAAACATCGCCCACGTACGAAGGGACACGAAATCCGAAGTCGCTGCAAAATTATTAACACGAGTCGTCCACTACTGTTGAAATTAGGGATCTCGGCGTGTAAGAATATCTTAAGGCGCGTCAAGTTGCGAAAGTGAATGCGTGTGTCACAAGGTCCTGACGACGGCGCCTACATTTTAATTCGAAATGGACGATCCGGCGAATGAAAAATGTTTTTAATTACAAAGGTAGGAGCAAGCTGCTGTTTATATATAAAATAATAATTTCATCTACGAGATACAAACGTAAGATAAAATTATTATTTTATACAGGGTGTTATGTAATACCCGCATCAACGCTTATTGTGGGATAGAGTGGACTAGACTAAGTCGAAAAGTCCTCTACCATTTTGCAATTTTCGCAAAAGTCAGCGAGTTATTAATTATTAAAAATCGCTGTCTTAGGCCGGCCCACTGCCCAATTGAAACGTGCGGCGAGATCGATCGATCGTTACTAGGCGCGCAGAGAGTTGT
>NW_011967126.1:117569-144932 GCF_000949405.1 Vollenhovia emeryi
TCTCTCTCTCTCTCTCTCTCTTTCTCTCCCGGTGAAATTTATTTACCTCGTAAATCGACCGGCGGTACGTTGAATTCTATTTCTTTCCACGGGAAGAAAAAAGGAAGAAACGGGGAGGAAAGGGAAGGAACTCGGACCGAGAGAGACGCTTCTCTCTTTCGTTTTGCGGCTCGCCTCCGTTACGTATATACTGCGAGATACGTATTTCGGTCTCACGGAAATTCTATCGGTATTCCCCGCGCCCTTTCGCCCCGTCGCATTTGTTTGTTGCCTAGCGAGAGGTCCGATCCGCCGCCGCGCGAATTTCGAGGCGGGATCTCCACTGACGTTTTAATTACGATCGCGTGTACAGCCGGAACCTTAAATCATTGGTGGATCTCGCACCGAATTGAAGACGGAATCGGTAACGAGCGCGATGAAAATAAACGCCAGAGAGTAAGGGGGTAATGCGATTTAAATCTTGAGCTGCAATCTGAAATATCTCTTCTTTTCTTTTTATTATGACAGAAGAAAACAATTCGTCGCAAAAATGTCCCAGAAATAGTGTTGTCCCACGATTGCATGATTTTCAGAGTAAATTTCGAGAGAAAATTCTCCCCGTGCATCGCTACTGAGAATTTTTGAAATTTTACTAGTAGAACCGCGTAAAGTTCTTCAAAATACCACGTTGTCCCACGATTATCTGAGTTCCAAGTGAAATTCTAAGATAGAATTCTCTCCGCGTACTGTTTATTAATATCGCGTATGCCGTATACGAGTAATTCTTCCTCTAAAAAAATATTTTTTGCCCCAATCTTGTCTACACTCGCCTCATCAGGTACACGAATTTAATTACCTAATCCTGGAACGACGCGCAATCTTGAAATCAACCGCAGATTCCTTCGTGGAGCAACGATTTTCCCCCTTCGGAGCAAACGATTGTTAGTCGCTCTCCCCTATTTAAAGGATCATTACGCTCGTGAGGGGTGCGTCGCCGTCCCCAAGATTTCCGGGGTTTCAACGCCACTCGTTATTCACCAATTAAGCGGTCGTGGAACCAGCGGGCGGAGCGAGCGGCGACGAGCTGGTTAATCGGTCTGGTTAGCCGGTTCGATGACGGAACAAAGGCCGATAAAAACGAGACGAAACGCGCGGGTGTTACGCGAAGGGTTGACGCACGGAGGAGCGGGCCGGGAGGAGCCCTGGCCGCGGGTTGAAGAGAGTCGAACAATTCCGTGAACGTTTGGCACCTTCCCAACTCCGCGGCTCGCTTTTTACGTGCCGGACCGGCAAAACACAACCACGGCGTGGAACACCGCGGGTAGAATACGTCTTTGCGAGCTAACCATTCGGGGATTAAACGTCCCTCAAAGAGTCCAGGACCATCGGGCCGCCCTACGATTGTCGCGAGAGACAAAGGCCGGTATTCATAGTCAGATCTTATACTCAAGACCGTCTTTAGATACTCCGTAGCCAGCGGAACGCCCCAAACAGCGTCTTTAGATAAATTCAGGACGGTCTTGAATATACTGTAAGATCCGACTATGAATACCGGTCTAAGATTTTATTACTCGTCAAGTTTCCACGCTCGATAATGGAGAGCTATCGAGGAACGTATATGAGATTTATGGTGGGATTATTCATTTTCGATAAACTTTCGCTTCATTTACGGGGGATGTTCTTCAAATAAACGCTTATCATAATAAAGGGGCGAACTGCATCGACGACACCATCTGCTCTATTCAATATTTAAGTATCGAACTTAAAATACACGCGCACAGAGTGTCCCAGGTGGTCCTCGTATCTTCTTCCACCTATGCACTTCGCCGGGCCGGCACTCTGGAAAGTAAAGTTCCACGACGCTCTCAGAAGAAGAAATCGCCGAATACTTATGAGAAATTAGAGATTAGCTGTGTGCAACTCGATCTTCTTCCTCTATCTGCGTTGCCAGTTTCACGTAAGCGAACGCGAACTATTTGTTTTCCATTACAGAACGTTGCGGCGACGATGTGAAAGAAAGCGGTTCGTCGAGCGAGAAATAATGGAGTTATTAAAACCGTTTTGGGGCCGCGCAATGAAAAAGCGGTTGCCCAGCGACATTTCAAAACCGATATTATCCCGATATCATTACTCGACGAGAAGTCCGGCCCGTCGAAGGGAAGGATCGGGACGGAACTCTGGATAGGACGGAGATGGAGGACTTCGCGAAGGTGAAAACTGCCGTTAAGTCTAGGGTTACCTGGTGGTGCAACGTTCATTTCGTACACTGCCGCGCGCTAATTTCTTGTCGCTATTTACCGAATTCCGCCCGGAGATTCCGCGCGGAGATTGCGGAACCGCCGTCAGGCCTGCGGTCGCGGTGCGTTGCCGCTTAAACGGTAAAATATGACCTCGCCGGCGCGGAATGGGCGAATTGTTCGTCACGATCGGAAGTTTGATGTTTCAGTTTAAAGACGAACAGTCGTGTAAGTAGCGCTTTCGCTGCTCGATCCCTCTGTCTCTCTCATGCTTTTCCCGCCATCGAGATAAATTACTCGTGGCAGCTAAGTGGAAATACGAGAGGAGAGCCCGGCTCTTCTTCGTGGTGTCCGCCACTCGACGGCGCGGGCGTGGAGAGGGTCAGCCGATAAATTCAGATAAAAGTACGAGCAATTTTCTTCTTGTTAACGCGGCGGCGATGCTTCCCCTCCCCCCCCCCTCTCTCTCGCTCGCTCGCTCGCTCACTCACCCCCTCTCTCAGGTGCCCGCGCCGTGAAAAGAACTTCGTTAAACGCGGTCCTCGGACGAGGGAGCCGGAGTTAGATTAGTTAACTTGGGGTTTAGCGAATTACTCCGATCGCGCGGTGATAAGTCACTTTGAAGCCTCGCCTATAATTAGGTTTGTCCTAAAGCAGAACTTTGTTCGCCACGCTTTCAGGGGTCGAGCGCGCCGGGCGCGCGCCCGGCCTCAGATTCCGCCTGCGATCGTTCGTTAACATCGCCGGCGAGAAGCTATCCCGGCGGCTGGCGTCGAAGGCAATCCCGGGCTAACGATATAATGCGTCTTCTACGTGTGAACGCGGTAAGCGCGATGCGCGTCTCACTCTAGCGCCGAGGGTATGACCGTGTCTGCGATAAGTTAGATCCTTTCTCAGGGAAAACGCACGGGGTTGCGTTGGACGGGGGGTTTACACGAGAATTGGCCTTGCCGAGAGCGGTCCGGCGCAGTAAACTCTGTTTCATAGGACTCGATATGCAAAATAAATACGTCGTGGAACAATAACCGAGCGAAACTACAACAAATGTTAGGAGTCAAGCGGCACTGTTCGCTCCAGTAAGTCGGAAGAAAACTTTCCGAAGCCTTTCAGACTTCAAAGCCTTCGTAAGCCGGATACACCCCGATAGGGGAAATGTCTCAAATATTGTGTAATCATCGCATCATTCAAAAGCGAAAAAGTTTGCCAAAACGCAGCGGTTTCGTACGAATAAAATTTTTAATATGTATTTACCGAAAAATTGATGATCTTCGTCCCTAAGTAAATTTCGCCCCTTGAAACTTGCCAATGTATAAGAACTGGAAAGTTATTCGTTGACAATTTACTCGACACGTCTGTCTCTTTTATACTTTGTAATATTATTCGTTGACAATTCATACGTCATTTATATTATTATATTTATTCTTCGGCTATTAAGTTATTTATTCGTCATTATTCATAATCTAATTCTTAGTTAGTTGCGTCCCTTTAGACCATATAATAGTATTTGTTACAATTTTATAATTTGTAGCGAGTAGGTGATAAATCGGTTCTAGCTCGTAAAAATGTTGGCCTTAGATTATCGATTAGTTTTATTCCTTAATTGAAACGAGCTTGTTCTCAATTTTATGGAAAGTTATTATTTATCGCGCTATTGACTCGGCATCAACTTTTATTAATTTAATTTCCAATCGACATCTCATACGACGGGAAAACTTACCTGGTGACGTTAATCTGATCGGTAATTTCGACGGTGCCGAGGTGCCGGTAGCCGGCGAACAGCATGTCGTTACCCATCAATCCGGAACCGCGACCGTCGATGGCGGCGTATATGATGCTTTTGTTTGTTACAAGATACGTGCCCCAATCGACGTTAAATTTCTCCGTCACCTGATACGAGTCCGGGCCGCCGTATCTGAAAGGCAAGACAGATTGCGTGATACAGGTAGTCAGAATGCCACATTGCCGGTGTATTTCGTCGTACACACATATCTGTTCAGTTTACGTCTTGCAAACTTGATTCTTCAACATGTAGTCTGTTTTTAAAGTAGAAAAAATACGGCTATCGCTCGATTCCTGTTCTAAGGCTCGGGTTTTCTTAATTCGTCCTTTGTCTCTTTCCAACTGTTACTTTGGAAAGAAACAAACGTGAATTGAACTAACAATAAGATTAAAGTTAAGCGACATTTGGTGAAACCGGGCCTCAGCTTCAATTTTTTGAAATCTGTGTGAATGAGGAAGAAAGAAATTAGCTATTTTAATTATAAAATAAGCAGAGAGTTGGTCCATAAAAGTAAAAGTTAATTTCTAAACAAAGAGCGAATGAACGGTGCTAATTTACGCAACGGTCATAAAATTATTAGCCCAGGTAGAAAGTCCAAAAGGAATGCTTTGAAAACCCGAATTGTTATTTCGTACCAGTTCTGTTTTAAAAACGTTCAAAAAGAATTCACTTTTATGTTTCAATATTGGGCTCTTTTTTCGACGCACAAGGAATTTTGATATTCGGAGCAATTTTTTACTCTCACACGAAGTCAAAGCGGAAGCTTTTTGAGCTGCCATAGGAAAGAAATTCTTTCAATTTCATTTTGGACAGACTACTTCAATTTATACCAGAACTTAAAAGGTGAATTCTTTTTCAGCCCATAACGATTACCCGTGCCATCTGGGTAATATAATTTAAAATAGGGATAAGACACGCGCGGTACACAACGCGGCTAATAGCTCCGATAATTAAATCTATTTAGACCTTGCAATATGCCAAATTGGCCTTTTCCCTCGGTGAAAAAAAGGCTCTAATCTTATCATCGGATCTAGCAGATGTAGCCCGGCCACTTCCCCGATTGTTTAGCGGGCAATTTTCCCGGCTTCCATGCTCATTACCGTCCTCGACGGTCGTTTGCGGGAAACCTCAGTGCCACTTCCGCGGGCAGGACGAGGGGCCGCGCGAAAGAGCGGAGTCGAACGGTGACGAGAATTAGGAAATGGAAGTTCGAGAACGAAGATGGCTTTTCTGATACGGCATCTGCGAGATGGGGATCGCCGACGCTGACGTGGAAATAGAGACGGATAGTAATGATCCCGTGGATGGCGTGATATAAACGCGAATGTTCTCGAGAATGACGGCGATACGGCGCACGGTAGTATCGTGGAAGCACGCATAGCGCGCGATCGAAGCGAAATAGACCGTAATGATAACCGATGATCCGCCCCATCGGACACTACGCTCGTATGGAGAAGCCGTGAACGCGGGACGAGGAGAAAGGAACGTTCCGTGGAGGAAAAAGAGCATCTTGCGTAATTTCTTTTTATGCTAATTAAAACACACGCGTGATCAAGTGCGACTCGCAGCTTCGGTGGTGCGCGCTTCATCAGCCGTGGTAACCGCAGTTGAAAATTTTACGCGGATACTTGTGACTTAATGCGATTAGTGCTAAATCGATACGATAATTGTCTCAATTGATTGATCTTCACGCTCGTTTTGAGATTATACGAGGAGATAATTCTCTGCAGTACTTCCCTTCTTGAATTGCAAAGCCACGCATTCTGACGTCTCTTTGCGCAAACGTTTACCCTTTTAATTACTTTTTAATCCGCGCGCGAGACGAACGAAGCGAGCACTAGCTGTGTCAAGAGTTATTAACTCAAATATCGTTTGGGAATTAGTCATTGTTATCATACCACTTCGGATTCATAGTACGGTTGACATTATGCTGATCTGCAGTGATCTCGTGTAATCGTATGTAAATGGTGTCACGTGTAATCTCGCGCTATTTCCGGCGCGGAGAGCGGCGTAATCACGCGCGAGGGCACTTGGCGTCTTTATAATAAAGCGAATTGGATAAAGAGTCGGGATTTACGAGTTGGAATTGCGTTACGGCGGCTGGAGGCGCGATGTATCGAGCGACGCTCTTCATCGCGACCGAGACTGATATCGCGTGCTTACGTCGCGCGAGGGACCTTCGTTAAGGGGATCCTAAAGCCGTCTGTTTTATCGACATTCTTCGCTAGAAGTAATCTTTCAATTGGCTTTATTGAAATGCAAAATTCTTTTACGGAATTAATGGGGGGTGCTGGAGTGATTCTGTACTTTTGCACCTTTCTAACCTAAAAACTGTCAGTTCGCGGAAACATTTATGTAATATACAAATTAAATGGCTTACGTGTGCAGATCGAAAGCAGCTCGCTATTCCGGCCAAATGAAAGAACAATATGGCATCACTGAAACTAAGTTTGTAAGTCTAATAAATCACAAATCTTTCCACGAAACAGACAGTTTTAAGTGCAAAAGGTGCGAAAGTGCAGAATCACTCCAGCATCCCCTTAAAGTACGCAGCAAAATCTAGACCAGGTATGCTGGTCGACTTTATATCAAAACATTTATAATAGTGTAATTGTTACACTCGTATATAATTTTACGTACTGTTTTTTTTATAGTACGTGCGTGGCGAAACTTTAATGGCGTCGAATTTTCATGTAAGTATTTGCCGGTTATTTGCTTGCTCCTCCGTTAATTTATTTTCATAAATTGAACCGCTTAGCGGATCGCGTGCTTGAAATACTTATTGACCGCGAAACACAGAGAGGAGTACTCATTTAACAGCATCGAGAGCGCTGATTTCACGGAGAGGTCGACGGCCCATCGACGGTTCCGACGAAAACGTCTCGTATACCGAGCGTCGCGATCGATGATCTAGATTGAACGTATATAGGAAATTTCATTGAAAACCAGAGAGAACAAGCGATCGCTCGGGTACCCGTGATATGTGAAAACTCTGCACGCGATCCAATATACCGTTTCAAACACGAGGACAGTACAATTACTCCACTATAAAGCGAACGGTGGAAACTCAAACTTCTCTTTATTCGCCATCGCCGAGCGAACGAGACGCGTCTACCGTGGCAATTGCAATAGTTCTTCTGCGAGTTTAACTTTGTTCGGTCATCGTCATTTTGCATTTCTCTCGCAGTCGGCAAGAATTTACATTTAATGCAGACAATAAGAGACACAGCATTAGAATCGATATCCAAAGCATTAAAAATGTAGGATAGAAAGCTCGGTATAGAAACTGCATAGGAACTTTTCATCTTTGTGTATAAACAACTAATGTAAAGCGGCGTTAGAGAAATCAATTTTAAGTGTTAGGTAAAAGAAAAGTAAATAATAAACCTTGATTGACTTAATAATTGTAATAAACTTGGAACTTTTTCCTTCGTACATAGATGACAATTAATGCAAAACGACGTTAGATAAATCAATTTTGACAGCATTAGATAAACAAATAATAAATCTTAATAAACCTAATAATTTTAATAGGGAACTTTTTCTCTTCGTGTATAGACGACAATGAATACAAAACAGCGTTAGGTAAATCAATTTCAACAGTGATAAATAATAAGTCTGGATAAATCCGATAATTTTAATAAACCTATAATAAATTTCGCTAAACCTTGGATTGAATTACGGCTGTCCGGCGTCGCGTGAAGGTGATACAAATTCTTTCGCATTCTCTTGCTACTGGATATGTTTTTACGGGACGATTCGCATTAAAATTTGCTTGCTTTAGGAAGGGTGTTGACCCTTCAAGTGTGTTAACGATCGCATTAGTGTCTTTTTCTCTGACCGTTAACGCGAGGCTTGCTTGCACTTAAGGGATGGACACCGCGGCAACAACTTCCGCCGTAAGCTCTTTGTACTTTCAGAAGTTCGAGCTCGGCCAGGGCCGCCTACAAATTAGGTGTTATTAGGATTTACGCCGGAAAGTTATATCGGCCTCGTGCGCCGTGCCCGGCGACGTCATTGCCGTTTATACACGTGCACTCGGCAAATGTGGAAAACATGAAAATCTCATCCCGCCATTACGGCGACGGCTAATGACCTCAAAGAAGAATTACCTCCTCGCAATAAGATTACCGTTCGCGCGAGCGTGGCTAAACAAACGAATAATTTTCTCCGCAATTTCCCCGTGTGCTCGTGCATAGAAAGAAAAGCGTCAGGTCAAAGCACAACACTATGCGCGATTCGTGATTCATCGACTCGCCGTGCGCAATTCGCGATTCGCTAGCCAAGCGGTCTTTAAACAATATAATCTCATTTTAAGATTTCCACGTTGAAACAAAATATATTTTCCAAAGAAGATATTCTCTTTCTCTGTGTGTGTAAATATAAAAAACATGAAGATATTTCCGCGAATACTTGGAAAACTGCGTTTTAAACTTGTATTTTAAAACAGACGAAGAAAAGGAAGGAAAATTGGGAGCGAGATGATCGGGGAGAGAGAAATCGAGAGGAATGCGAGCGGACGTCGCGCGTTTGGTTCCCGAGCTCTCCCACTTGACGCCCGTGTTATTTCTTCGCCGTTAGAAGAAATACCGGGCGCGGGGGTCGATCGATAAGCAGCCCCGGCTTTTATCGGGGAGGCTGCTGAAGTTTCCGTTCGTGAGACTGAATACGGAATGACTCATCGCTTCGCCGGCGGTTTTACATCCCCGTCCTAATTCAGGCCACGTAAAGGAGAGCTTCGTTTTCACGTCACGGTGCGGACCGCCGCTCCGCGCGCGTTCGTCACCGGCTCCTCCATTACGCTTATCTTCGCGGGTGCATTATGACGGGACCGATTGATGACGCCCGCGGAGTGCGTTGTCACATTTCTTGTCGCGCCGCGGGAAATATGGATGCTTTTAAGTGAACGCCGAGATCTACGCGACGCCGAAAAACGACGCGATTTAAGGAACTCGGATGATGGCTGAGAAGTGCACTTGACGGCTGAACCGCGATCACTCGCCGGGGCTCACGTGTCCGATTATAATATCGGGGTTCGCGAATATGTGTTGAAAAACAAAAATTCCTCTCGCGCGATATTTTCGAAAACCTTATTCTATCACGCCGGAGAATTCCAGAGATTGAATTAATGAAATATAAAATATATACTAATGAAATAATAATTAATAGAGCTCACATAAGAATTGAATATTGTTCAGATATTTTTTGTGTAAAATATTACACGTATTCTTCCGATTGTTAAAATAATAATTATGCAGTTTTTTAATACTTTCGTGTAGAAACAATTTCGTACCCGAGCGGAAGCACACAATTTTGAATTTTCCAACAATATTACAATCTTATCTAAAGACTATAATAGGTTATTTTAAGAATACATATAATTATTTTGACAATAAAACCGTTTTAATCTTTGATTCAAAAATATTTTGTATCCAATATATTGTTTCCTTTCCATTCAAGAAAATTATTCTTAAATAATGAGCGAAATCGGTCGGTAATTCATCTCTCATGGTAAAAGGTTGGGACAGCCTTACGACTCACCCTGTATATTTCTTGGTTGAATTATATAAAATTGCTTCGCTCAAGTTTTCCTTCCTTTAACGCAATGTAATTTCATTTAAAGACTTTCACGTTGAAATTAAACATACTTTCAAAAGAAGAATATTCTCCTTTCGTGTATGGAAAAACTGAACAACTTACACGTAAACCAGCATGGGATACTTGGCGGCACCGCTCAAGTCAGCGCCGGGTGGTATCAGGAGCCTCACTTGGGCGTTAAAGCCGCCTGGAACTGAGACTTTGTATCTATGGACGATCGGCTGCGACTTCTCCATTATTATGTCAGTCACCACGCTGTTGTCCTCCCACACGGAGAGCAACGTGGTATTCTGAAAGTCGAAGAGCAACAAGACATTAATAAAACTGGCGTGATTTTATTTGAAAATTAAATTCCAATGAAACAGAATTTGGAGCCGCGAGAGCTTAAATCTAAAGCTGGGAAGATATTCGTCGACACCGGAGGTATGCGAACTTTAATACGTTTATCAGTAAAGTAAATTAAAGAATATTAATCCTACGCGTCTCGCGTGTACGTACCTACATGGAAAAGCTTTCCGGATCCAGTGTTGTTACATTTCGATCTGTCATGAAATAGGGTCGACATTTAACGACAACCATATTTATTGTTGAGAAAAAGATTTGATCTCAACTGGAAATGTTTTAATCTATTGTAGAATAAAACGATGTTGGCGCGTGCGTAACGCATCAAAAAAGATTCTTTTTTAAATATATAATATAAGCTTAAAGTTATGTTACTTTTACTTCAATGTAAGTAAATCTTATTTGATTCGAGAGTACGAAGTATTCATTTAATCTTAATATCGTTTTATTTTCGTACTGCACGAAGCATAAGCGATACACTTAGAAATGTCAAGAATATATTTCGTTTCGTTATCAGAAATCCCTTCTGAGAGGGCGGATAGCTGAACCATTGGCCATTCGTCATTTGCGAGATTCGTTCGCAACAGCGACTATCTATCTTCCTTCTTAATGCTCGATTTTTCTTCCCCCCCTGATCCGCTGTAGACTCCATCGATCGCTGGTCACTTCCTGATTCTGACGTCGTCATAATCGCGACAGGTTACACACCGAGGGCGGTGAATAACATCGTCAGCACACTCGCAGACACTTCCGCAAACTTGCGGGGAAGTCGTAAGACCAGAAGAACGTTTAGCGCGGTTTGCCTTCCCTAAAGTACTTCGCAACTTCAATCGCACCCTCCGCGCGGTTTGCCGGTCGGAATCGATTCGGTTCAAAGGGCAGCCACTTTCGCGGGTAGTTGTCCGAAGTACTTTTTTCCTCCTCAGCGTGACGGAGCGGGGGGGGGGGGGTGCGCGGTATATATGCGGCGATAAAAAATTGCATTAGAAAAGTCGAACGGGAGCCAATGGCGGCGGCGGCGGAGGGCGCCGCGCGATTTGCCCGCCGAAGTTCCCAGTCTGCGTTTTTGCGACCGAGTTTACCCCGCGAGTTCCGCGTCTCTCCCCCCCCCCCCTGCCCCTTTCGGGGGATCGGGGCAAATGTAACGCGCAATCTGCGCGCTTTTGTGCGTCGAGCACTCGACGAGTTCGCCGCCGACCCGACGGCGAATCTCGATTTTGCATCGCCGCGAACTTTTTCTCGGGAAAGCTCCGCGCGCTCGGATCCGCGTTACCGAAGTTTCTTCGTCGAATGACAGGCGATCTGGCGAGGTTTCCGGCTTTTGTGGGAATCTCTCCCTCGTACCGATCGCGATATGACGTGGCGATATCGATTTTCGATCGCGAGGCGGATATATATATATATATATATATACATATATATATTTCTTTTTTCCATCTCCTCGGTTCGCTGCACCAGGTATATAGAGCAGCCGCAAGTACGCGCAATCGCGAATATGCTTCGTGTAGGATAAGTTGATCAAGTTTTGAAGAAGCCAAAAACGACGGAGCATTTCTTACTCTATAATTAATTTTACAGCACGTATATACTATTATATACATATATTTCAGTTCGTTGAGGCAGAAGGACAGAGATACCTCGAATATTATATATTGCGACTTACTTAAATATGTTAAGGGAATGTTGGAGTGATTCTGCACCTTTTGCACTTTTTGCATCTAGAATTGTTAATTCGTAAAAACATTTGTGTGACACGTAAATTCTAAGGCTTAGGCGTACAGATCGAAAGTGTATTCGGACTAAATGAGAGAACAGCATTTGAAATGAAGTTTAGAAACCTAATAAGAAGTCTGTTCACTCGAATAAGTTCTAGATAATTTATTCGAGTGAATAGATTTTTCGTTAGGCTTCTACACTTAATTTCAATTGTATCACGCTGTTCTCTGATTTAGTCCGATTAGTGGTACACTACTGTCGGTCTGTACACAAAAGCTACAATGATACCAAGTAATAGGTTACCTAACCTATAACTTATTTAAGTGGATAAATTTCTTTTTACGCTTCTAAACTTAATTTCAATGATACCGTGTTGTTTTCTCATTTAGTCCGAATAGTGGGACGCTGTCGATTTGCACACAAACGCTACATAAATTGTATATTACACAAATGTTTTCATGAATCGACAGTTCTATAGGAGCAAAAGGTGCAAAAGTGCAGTCACTCCAGCATCCCCTGACCCCTTGCAATTTATAAGTGTGGATTAAAACGTATTTCATTTCTCTATAAATAAACGTTCAATTTCCTTAAACAAGACACCGAACTAATTTGCACGCGCGATATAATTATATATTTATTTTCCATCGAAGTGAAATTCCATTCTATATTGCGTACGACCGTTTGCAAAACGCCGCATGACGAAGCAACCGACGGAAGTTCATAAAATATTATTGATCGCGACGTCGAAGAAGTATAAAATATTTTTTTCACATTTTAATTAACAACGAACGTTGCTGGAGGCACGAAGACGACTTGTTCTGCTTTGGGCGGAGAGGGTGCGACTCGAACAACGTGCAAAAAGTGACATCGCAGTTTCTGGAAACTGCTTCTGGAAACTAGGCAAGTCATTCTACAGCAACGTTCGGCCGCGAGGAAGACGAAGTACGTCACGCTTTGGGCTAGAAAATTCTCTCTCATGCAGATCATTCGCCAGGTCTAACCTCGCTTGCTCCAATCGCTTTACCGACATCACTTTACCACGCATTTCAAACAGCGGACGACAGAGAACCGCCGACTTTACAGACTTAGACCCGCGGTTCCACCGACGTTGTTTAACTTTAAGATTAGCTTAATTCGTTCTTCGTATCTTTCTAACTGTTACTTTACAAAGAGGCAAACGTGAATTAAACTACGATTAAAGTTAAGCAACGTTTAGTGAAGCCAGGCCTTAAAGTCGCTATCTTTTTCTCGCGAGCGAAGTCATCGAAAAATAATGGCAAACGTTGCGGGGATCAAAGTGCATTTCGTTTCTCTATAAACGAACGTTCAATTTCTTCAAACAAGACACCGAATTAATTTGCACACGTAACATAATAACCTTATTTTTCATCGAAGTTAAATTCTATTCTAATTAAAATCTTATTTTCCGCACTGTCAGGTTTAACGATAAATACCTGCAAATAACTTGCAAGGAAGAATAGAATTCGACATTCTCGTTTAATTTGTCGCGTACAATGAAGGCGCTCGATATTTTTTTTTCTTCCCAGCGCAGAGGGCGGAGGAAAAGTTCAAACAATGGTATGTAACTTATTTGAACTTTATCGTCATGGAAAGTCAGTCGCGAGTTAAAATCGTAGAATTATATTTGCATACCGCAAATGGCCGCTTAGTTAAAGCCATTGTTAATTGTTCGCCGAAAAAGGGGAAAAAATCGACTCTAAATTAGCGAAAACTCGCGCCGCGTAAATTATGCACGAATTTCCCCGGCGACGCGGAAAGTTCCTTCGGCGCAGCAGAGAGTAATAATGGCATATTGAAGGCTCGAGCGCGATCAATTGGCATCGCTTTGTGCCTTTTGTAAATTTCGATAATAGTCCATATCATAATATCGACGTAATTGGATCGGCATGCAGGAGTGCCTCGTAAATCGCGTCAAAGTGCAGCGAAGATCGACAAAGGGATTCCAGGGAGAATTTTATACGTGCCTGTTTGCGACTTCGCTGACGCGCGCGTAATATTCGCGCGTAACAAATCACTCTATTAATCCTCGAAAAATTGATATATTAAAAACGAGCGTCGGTGCACGTGTGTGCAAAATATCGCAGCTATTTCGCGCTAAAGCCTTGTGTCCACGATCGAAGAACTGCGTCCAAGTTCCAGCTCCGGGAAATGTGCGGCCAATCGACTTGCAGCTTTGCCGTGACAGAACTGGAACGTGGACGCAGTTCTACCGGATTAATGCCGAGTGTGTGGGATTGGAGTTGGGAAAATGAAGAAAGTAGACGATGTAACATCTCGCGAGCTGTTACAACACACAATAAGTGTGAACGAAATCTTTTTTAAATGCGCCTGTATTGATTGCCTGTAATTATTCGACGTAGACCTTACGAAGCGAGAGAGAAATGTGCGACTGTTCGCGTTAATTGAAACGACCAAAGTTGAAGGAAAGCAGACCGATCCGCACGGTCGGGAAATGCGAATTTCATCGACAAGGTCGCTCTTTAACGTAATTGGATTAACGTTCATTGTCGACGGTTTCCCGGGCGAGAGGACCAATTATCAGCATTAAGCGGCCGCGCGAAAATAAGCGATAAAGGCGCCGGATAGTCAGATTTTCGCTCCGCTGGTCGCGATAAAGCACGTGGATTCGTTCTCGACATTTTGCGTTAGGCGCCCTTCAAGTTCGACGAGTTCCACTTCTCCCTTTCCCCCCCCCCCCCCGGCCGTCTGTCGCTGCGGTAATCAGATTACAAAAGAGATAGCTCGATGTAAATCGGGCGTACTTCGAGCTGCGGCGAACCGGGACAATGTAAAACCGTATGCAACGCAACGCCCTAATACTCGTATACTCACAATCAGTCATGTATCATTTTTGTTTCATTACATTAGTGTTCATTACATGCTACCCAGTTAGGGGAGAATTGTCGAACGCGTACCTCATCAATATTTCAACATTTGGTAATAACAATATAAAATCAATGAGACATTAGTAATAGACAAAAAATTAATATGATACAGCGTATTTCGTGAATGCTAACAACATTTAAAAAATGCAGGTGTAACCAATGTTAATTTTTCATCAATTTATTCAGCTGATTATAATGTAACTATGCCATTTTATTATAAATTTTTAATTTTTCACAAAAGAAGGTTTATCGTAGAATATTTTACATTGCTCGCATATACAGACTTACAATTATTATAATATAAGGATCAAATAACTATTTTTGTAAAATCTATCAGTTTTCTAAATCGTACCACCAAAAGATTTGTATGATTTTATAAACCATAAACGGTATACTAAATATATGTAAGAGCGATGCAATTAATATAAATGTAAATGGCAAAGTAACTTTAAGCTAATTGTATTTTAACATCTTTTCCATTACCGTTAATTATTATTTTTTCATTTTTAAACGTTTGACTCTTTTAGTTAAATTATTATTGAAATAAGAATTAGTTAATGCTTTCCTATACCATATATCAATCTTATACTATTTACTCGACTTTTTATTGTTTTCATAAAAAAAATTCATAATATGAGCGATACAAAAATTTCCACACTGCAATGTCCTGTAAACTTGTAGAACATCTAATTCTACTATTTCCTTGAAAAGGACCACAATCCGTATGGTCGAAACGTTGGAATCTAACTAATAAAGACATCTGCCAGCCTAACGTCGTTGAACAATTCTTTCTACCGATAATAAACCACTGGCGACTTACACTCTTTCGTTGTTTTCATAAAGTTGACCATTTCAAGGAGGTGCGATTCAGGCAACCGGTTTCCTAAATCGCTTTTGCAGCAAGTTACAGAAAGACTTGTAACAAATTAATTTGTTATTGAGGAAACGTTAAACATGTAACAATAGATGCTTGAAACATCAAGCTACAATTTCCAGCGGTTGTTTGCGTACAAACCAGTACCAAATGGGATTATTATGTTATATAAATATTATGTTGTAAATAATGCCTTGAGGTACGCCTTCGGCAACTCCCCCCTATATTATTGTATTGTCTCGTCATATTTTACTATCCTATATGTATAATTTAAATTTACTAAATATATTGTATTACATTGTGTAATATACAACTTAAATTTGCATAAACGAAAGAAAGTAAAGAATTTGAGCGAATCTATTTACAATTTGACCGAGAATGGAAGATACACGTGCATTCTTATTTCGACGCTGCCTATTTGTTATTAATATTAATTCGCCGATCTGGATCTCCCGCGTGCGCGAATAATCCCGCCGTCGTGCACCTGCCATATTCCTCCTTTTCTCGCCCCGGCAATTTGCGACGCCCCGACCCGTCTGTCATCGTGGAAAGTCGACGGAGGAATTTGATTATCGAAAGTAATGAAACTTTCATCCGACCGCAAACTTTTTCTCCGAGAACGGCGGGCGCGCACGTAGATTGGCGAATAAGCAAATGGACGGATAGATTATAGATAGACTGGAAAGAGGGATGAGGAAAATCGACCCGAGGAGGCGTTCCTCTTTGACTGCTATACCCAGGCTTTTGTGCCGAGTCACTCCGGATCCAAGTTTCGCGAGTAAGACAGAAGAGAGGTGGATGTAATTGTTCATCCCGGAGTATAATATTTAGTTACAATTTCTTTTATAATTCCGTTCTAATCGATCGATTCAAATTGCACGTGGTTTTCGTGTCTTTCTTATTTTACCTTCCAAGTAAAAGATTCTTCGATCAAATTGATAGCTTTCCGTCCCTTTAATAATTGCAAGCGATATTTATGTCTAATATTATTCTCGTATCAACCAACTGAAATAACCAATAAACTAAAGAGTTTTTAATTTGATTAAAAAGAATTTAACATTTCGAGAAACCGGTAACAAGTAGGCGTCTCGTGGAAAAGGTTCGCGAATAAGAACGAAGTATGCGTAACGTTTTATACATTCGTACAGAAAACACAGTGAACGGGCGCTAACGTGCACGCTGTTATATAAATATGCTTTGTCAGAGTTCGTATCTAAAAGGTAATAATTAGAAGTTATAATGAACGCGTGTGTGCTCATTTTTATTACATTTAATATGAGTTAATCAAGTTTTATATTTACGCGCACGAATAATACAACCGCTTTCACGATTCCGACGATGTTGATTAATCGTTAATTAATAAAATGAACCTGTTAATCGTAATTAATTAAATCTGCTTTATTTGTCGACACTATGGCGAGTGATATAATTCGGAAAGAGGAAGAGGCAATTCAATTGAATAACGATTAAAATCACGTGCGATACGAAATTATCGGAATCCCATGCGAAAAGCTAGACTTTCCAACTAATCCTTTAATATTAAAAAGAGATATTTCGTTAGCTCAATGCGAATAAATTTTCTCTTAAATGTATTTCTCTTTTTTGTCGAAGGACATTAATGTTTTTGCCGAGCTCTTTCTATCTTCCTCGTGAAATCTTCGATCTGGAATGACTTGGCATAAGGGAACGTTATAGCAGTCGAGGAGGACCGATTTTCCTCATTTTTCTTTCCATTTCTCGTCCCATAAAAATGGTTTAAAACTTATTAAATGGCAATATTGACATAAACATCGATGGCATAATTATCGGTTTCCAGCGTTGGCAAGTTACTTCATAAAAGTATCTAGTTAGAGTCTTTTTCAGCTAAAAATGTAACTAGTAACAGTTACAAGTTATCAATGTTGAAAAGTAACGCGTTACACACTGTAAAAGAATTACATGTAAAATTGCAATTGTTACAGTGGGTAATATTGGGACCATCTATTAAAATGTGTATACAAGTATTTACATACATAAGTGAATTTACACCTTGTAGATAAAATTATTACCTTACATAAGTAAACTGCTTGATTTAAATTGCGTAAACTTTACAATTTTTCATAATGCATAAACAAGTATTTACACGACAAAGAGTAACAAAAAAATTTTGTGTAAAAGTACATAAATTATATATGCTGCACTTATTATGTATGTAATTTTACACACTTTTTTTACAGTGCAGTTACAGCTACTCAAAAAGTAACGAATCGTTGCTTCGCAGTTACTTTCTTGCGATGAAAGCAACAATATCAAATTTGCATTTGAATTGTGAAGTACCGATAAATGCATTGATGTAATGGACGATCTAATGCGATCTTAGAGGTTTCAAAAATATATTTAATATATAAAGTTTAGGGCGACAATAAAACATTAATATATAAAGTAACTATATTAATGTAACTATTAAATTAGTTACTAGCTGTCGAAAAAATGTAAGAAAGTAAAGAAATAAAGTTGAAGTTAGTAAAAAAAGTTGTAACTGTACAAGTAACGAGTTACTTCCCCACCCTGTCGATTTCATTTTGCGTCACTACCATCACGCTTTCAATTCCGTTACCATCGAAAATGTCGCCCTGAAAGCGACGACATTGCAGATGTAAATACACATGCATTCTGATTGCATATTATCAAACTGATGAACGATGCATTATTAAATAGAAAAGTTACGGCTAAGCTGTTCCTATATTTGCTTATTGATCACAAAAGATCTGCGAGTTCCACTTGTAATATTCAGCGTTTTACCGAATATCCGACCGTCATTTTCCCTAATTTTATTATCGTTCGAACAATACAAAACTTCATTCCTGAACGTTTGAATTAATTATTTTGAATTCATTATTCTGTCTCTTGTCGAAAGACATTAGTGTTTTTGCCGATCTTTTTCTGTCTTCCTCGTGAAATCTTCGAACTGGAATGACGTGGCACAGGGGATTCAATTTACGCATTGAATTTATTATTAGATTCAATAGCTAATTCGTTAGAGAGATTTAAACAAAGTTTCGCCATTTGATAAACTCAAAAGCGGCGCCGGGTCTCCGCCAAAGACAACACGCGACGAATTTTGTTTCATTCCGCAACTTTGTTCTCGCAGTAAGTTATTAAATTTATACGCGACACTTGCGAATCGCCGATTCCAGCCAGCGGCCGTTGTTGATTGCGCCATTTCTCTCAACGTGTTTTATTTACGTAGCGAAATTGGAAATTGATACAAAACGTGACCGGGTCGAAAATGGTTGCAGGCATGCGGTCAAATAGCGACGGCCGGGGCGAAATATGAATAGTTTCGCAGCGTTGTCGCTGCTTTAAAAAAAAAATAACGACAGCTCATTTTTCAATTTCCAACAATTACCCAGCTTCCGGCGTCCTTTAATCGCGGCGCGAGTCTCACTTTCGCCCGTTCTTTGCATTTAATTTAATCGCCACGGGCTTTTCTGATCGCGCCATCGAATATGCATGACGCGGTTACGCTCGCCCACGGAAATAAATGACTCTTTGGCTCCCGCGCGCTCGATTATTCTCCTTCTGCGAATTCGCAAAACAATAGCGGGCGCACGGCGAAAAAGCACTCGCGGCTTAATGCATCGCCCCGTGCCGTCGCGCCGTGTATTGTGCGCTTTTTACGAGGTCGCCAACAATGTCGCGATAATCTGTCCCGATGTGATTCCGATCTGATTAGGCCGGGCGGGCGGTATCGCGGGCGCGATGTGTTTTGCGCGCGGGATTTCGGAGCCCGGAGCTTTGTTACAGCCAAGAGAGAGAGAGAGAGCGCGCGGTGGGCTCGTATATTACTCGTGCCGAGGACTAAATCCTGCGCGGCGCGCACAGTAGTTACTACCGCCGTGTATTCTATTGCTGTAACAAAATTTATTCGATTCGCTTGTCCGATAGCGGCCCGCGCGCCGCGCCGGCTCGTGTACCTCTCGCTAGCAGAATTACGCGGCCGTCATCCGTACGTCTATACCGTATGCAAATGCGCGCGATACGAAAGATCATTGTTCGCGATCCGGATATAATATCGCGATTCGTAATGCAGCGCGGCGAGCAAAAGGAATTTCGCAGCATATACGCGCCAATTCTCTCTCTCTCTCTCTCTCTCTCTCTCTCTCTCTCTCGCGCGCGCGCTCTCGCTCTCTCGCTCCATTCGGAGGGGATCAAATTTGTAGAAATCCGGGCTGCATACAACGTAATGATTGATGAAACCTATCAAACGCGCCGCGCAGCAATAACATTGCACTCAAAGCTGGAACTAGTACGGGAGAAAGCGGGAATATACGAGATACCTGTTACGTTCCCTCGCCTAATGAAATTAGAGGTCCAATCTGATGGATTACGCTCATTATTTTGAATTTCAGATATTAATTCCTTCAAAGGCCGGAATTTGCGCGTATCAGGACAAATTATATAACGCATAATTATATATAATTCTGCGACGTACGTACCAACTTTTTCACGCACATCCCGTTCATCGCGTTCATCGCGTTCATTTGACGAAGGACTAACCGTACACCGTTTTGTGCTCCGTATCATTGTCTGCCGCTGTCAATATCTTGTTAAGAGCGCATCGTCTATGTTCACAATAGCTTTGTTAACGTATCGCTATTGATAATGTAAAGAGCTTATCTCTGCACGTACAGAAGATGTTTCCGGAAATATTCATTATTGAGAAAAATCCCAATTCAATCCTAAATGAAAAATTGTTAAATCTGGAACGAACGCTGGAACAAACGCTGGCGCGAGTGTTAATAAAACGTCGAGAGATTCAGGCTAAAGGCAAAAATGTGAGCTTAAATTTACACACGTTATTCCTGTCAATCTCATATTTAATTTGAGAAAGGAAACTTAGGATTAGTGTATTAATCTCAATATTGTTTTATTGCATAAGGTTGCGGTAAGTTTAATTAAGGGGATGCTGGGGTGATTCTGCACTTTTGCACCTTTCTAACCTAGAAACTATCAGTTCGCGGAAACACTTGTGTAATATACAAATTAAATGACTTACGTGTACAGATCGAAAGCAGCTCGCTATTCCGGCCAAATGAAAGAATAATATGGCATCACTGAAACTAAGCTTGTAAGCCTAATAAAAATTAATAGTGAGCAACACACACATACCGTACATGTGGTATAGTTTCAGTGATGCCATATTGTTCTTTAATTTAACCGGAATAGCAAGCTGCTTTCGATCTGCACACGTGAGCCATTTAATTTGTATATTACACAAATGTTTCCACGAAACAGACAGTTTTAAGTGCAAAAGGTGCAAAAGTGCAGAATCACTCCAGCATCTCCTCAAGAACGTTTTGTCTCGTCACCAAGAACTCTTTTCCGATATCCGTACTGTAACCTTCGAAATGGTTTTAATTAGCAGAGGGTCAAACCCTCCCCAGCTCCAAGGCGGTTCGCGGTGGAAAAGGCTCGGCGAAAAAAAGAATACAGGTTCGATCATAACAAATACGTACCTTATTGTAGATGGCTATATCGGGTACTCCGGGCCCGGCACAAGTGAGCACGTAGTGCGAATTGTCGGTGGAGAATTTAGCGCTGTTGTACAAACAACGGCTGCCGTCCCTCTCTCTGACAACGTTACAAGTCAAGCACGCCGACTTGCGCCCCGGGTCCAGCAGCGACACTCTGTACAAGTGCTGAACCGCCGACTCGCGCTCCGAAGTGGCCAGGTAGTATCTGCAACGAAAAGAGAATATTTCCTCTCGATAAATGCAGTACGATAGCCCTCATAACTGCACGCAACATTTTCGCAACCCTCTTTCCACCTCTTGGAGCCACGCACGCGCGTTCAATTAATGTTCAGGATCTCGCTTTCGCGATTTGCAACAAACCGACAGCGAGATCGTTACGTCACGCGTGCGAGTTGTCGCGCGTCGCAGTGACGCCGGGCGCCGACGCGTTGGCGCTAAGAAATTAGTTTTTTTTTTCGGTATCTGCGTCACGGGACATGGAGAACACCTGTTGCGACGGCTAAGATACGCGATAAGGGACCGGCGAAGACAAATTGTTCGCCAGCTCGATGCGCTACGCCTCGCCGAGACGTGTCCCAGCGTGGTATATTTAGCCGGCTATTATCTCGCGTCCTGCTAATTCACCCCTTCCTACGCCCAGATGTTCTCCAGACAGCGGGGGAGATTCCATCGGCGCGAACACGGGCGGAGCACGCCCGCTAAACAGAAACGCGCAATTTCCATACGGACCGCGCGCGCACTGTCACCGGGAGGAGACCCCCGGTGTCCGATTTATTGAGAGTCGCTCACGTTCTGGGCCATCAAGCGGTTACGTCAGCAGAATGCAGCCCATTAGATACAATCAGAAAGCTGATGGTGTAAATTGCGGCCATTGACTGTCCGCTCTGCTCGCCCGCGCGCTATGTGCCGCTGATACCATCACGCATTAATCAGATCTATTGTTCTCCATTGGTCCCCGACGCTTTCAGAATGCGAAAGACGCTTTACGTAAAGCGCCCATCTTTTTCTTTCAAAATCCACGTCCGCTACTAAAGCCGCCGAGTCGTTTCTAGCCGGGATGAATAAGAAGAGGAGGTCACGCGGATGGATGTTCGAAGAGGATTCCTCGACGAGTTACTTTAGAATTGAGATTTTAGAACTGAGATTCGCAAAATGTATATAATTTGTATATTTCGTCAAATTACTCGCGTCTCGCAAAAAGAAAGAGGGACAAGTATTTTTACGTCGAGAGAATTTTCTCTTAAAATTTATCCTGAAAATCGCGTGATCGTAGGACAATGCGGCAATTTGAAAAAGTTTATAAGAGTTTTTTGAAATTTTATCACTGATTCTACTAGTAAAATTTGAAAGACTCTCGGTAGCGATGCACGGATAGAATTTTCTCTTAAAATTTATCCAGAAAGTTATGTAATCGTGGGACAACATGGCATTTTGACGGGGTTTAGTGTTTGTAATTTTATTACACATTCTACGAGTAAAATTTGAAAAAAAACTTTTAGTAGCGGTGCACGCAGAGAATTTTTGCTTAAATTTTATCCCGAAAGTCATGTAATCATGGGAGAACATGGTATTTTGAGGAAGTTTATAAGTTTTTTGAAATTTTATCACACATTCTACTAGTAAAATTTGAAAAAAACTCTTAGCAGTGACGCACCGAGAGAATTTTCTCTTAAGATTTATTCTGAAAATCATGTAATCATGGGATAACGTGACATTTAAAAAAAACTGTCTTAAAATTCCTGGAAATGCCGTGTTGTGCCACGATTGAATAATTTTCAGGATAAATTTTAAAAGAAAATTCTCTCGGTTTAGGTGTTTCGTGTATCTATCCAAGGTAAAATATTTCAGATCATATTTCCTGTGTGATTTTCGACGAATAAATTGTAATGATTTATATGAGAGACCGCTTTTCATTATTTCCTATGACCATTAATGCCACCGTAACATAGTTTCTATTCAAATATTCGCGTAATATTAGCATTAACTAGTTCGACGCAACGGAACTTATGCTGTTTGTTCAAAGATTCCTTGCGTCTTATCTATGCGTATGCAAATTGCGGCGCTCAGTGATGCAGCGTTGCGAGCGAAATTGCCAGACGTGGTCTGAAAACTTGTCGAACCAGCTAACGATTGCCACATTGATGGCACTAAATTTTCATCACAAAATAACAAATCCTTGAAAAAAATCTTGTTAGAAATTCCTCTCCAACGCAGGAACGCTGTATTCCGCATGACATAATATTACATTTCACGTCTTTTCAATAGCCGCGCGATTACAAAGGGCGTCTTAAAGCGATTAGCTTCAAAGAAATCGTCCGCGTTATCTCGCGGCTTGCCTCTCGCTTCGCGGCGTAAGAAAGCGTCCTGTACAGCGAGGCCATTAAATATTTGACGAGATAAGGTCCTCGAAGGACCGAGGACGCGCTCGCCGATTCTCTATCGCCCGCGCGAACCGAGGAGAATCAGCGCGGTAAGTCGCCAGCAGTTCCGGGCTGGCAAGATAGATGACTCGGGGTTATTTAGAATGGATTAATTCGAGCATCCTGTTAATTTGGCCTATCGCATCAATCTTGGACGACCTCGGGGCCGCGCCGCCGTCATTCTCTCGCGCCGCATTCGAGAATTGCAACTTTCGGTGGCTCCGACATCACGCGCCTCTTCCTTCGAAAATGAAGATCGATCGATTTCGAGGCGGGTCGACGAGGGAGCACCGGGACCCTCGAGACTCCGGCCGCTGGCAGCTGATACCTCATTGTCATAATCGAGGATGAGAGTGTGCGTTACGCCGGGGGTTAAATTCCAGCCGCGCAAGGTATTCGCAGATATGTTGCCTATTTACGGCGAATTAGAGATTATTCGTAATCGAGGCAATCCGGGAAGTACTCTAGAATTTCACATTTGCGAAAGCGGAGCCCGCGGAGCGATCGGTATCTTCAATTTGTAATCAACGAACTCGCGGGTCCGATACCTTTTACAAGTAACGCTATCCAACTGTCACTCACCGATTCGAATGAAACTTGGCACACTTATTGAACGCCAAAAAATATTGAATACGTATTTTTTTGTTTCGCCTCCATACGCAATTTGAGGGTAGAAATCACCCCTCGATCCCTAGGGGTGGAAATTGTTACGGCGAATTATTGTCGAAACGATACAGTTTTCGAAAAAAATGCCCGGAACAAAAGTTTTAGGGTTCAGTGTGTTGTACTTAATGGTGACCTTGCAGTTGATATTCAGGTCGATCATCGAGGTCAGTTCGTGGTCAATTCGTGTTTTTTGAAGGTGCTAGCACGCCTTTGATCCGGAGAATCGGCAGAACGCGAAATTTCACATGAAGAGTAGCATGAGGGATTCTATTGGCCCAGAAAGGTCATTTGAAGGTCAGTTTGTTTTCCTTCCGGAATTTTATGTTCATCCCCAGAACGATATGTTGGAAACGTGTGTTCCTACACCTTGATGTTCATAGAGATATCTGTGGAGTTATACATAATGCAGTTAATGTTGACCTTCAGATCGACCCCAATGTGGATTTTGAAGATAACCAAGGAAAGAGAGGGAAGTGCATTGTCCATAAGGCAGAGTATGATCAAGATACAACCAGCGAAGGCAAGTTGCGATCAGGATCCAGCCAGTGAAGGCAAGGTGTGTTCAAGAACCAACCAATGAAGGCAAGATGTGATCAGGATCCAGCCAGTGAAGGCAAGATTTAATTAAAATGTATCGTTCCGAAAATAATTCGCCGTGGCAATTCCCACCCCTGGGGTTGAAGGGCGATTTCTACCCCTAAACTGCGCATTGAGCCGAAACCAAAAAACACGCGTTCAATAATTTTTTTTTCGTGTTCAATGAGTGCGCCAAGTTTTATTCAAATCGGTGAGTGGCAGTTGGATAGTGTATACTTGTTAGAGACTTCTTTCGGCGTGTTAAATAGGTACTGCAGTTACACCGCCAGTCACACCGAAACAAACCACGTGACAACGTTCTTCGTGCTTATAATTTACCCGTTGTATAATGTACGCGTCGGAAGGTTCTCTTTTTCTTACAAGGAGGTACACGAGGCAAGGGGGGGAGAATTCTGATGGTTTAATTGAAACGAAATTGGCTCGTCCCGCCTGGTCGAGTCGGATAACCGATAAAGTAATTTTTCTTTTCTTCGTGGCTCAGCCCCCCTCATCTCTGGCGCATTACCAGAATTGATCCCGGCACATTAGTTATTGGAGAGTGATATATATCCGCTGCTGTGCCATTTAATTACGGGCTTGCAGCTCGGAGCGTCGGAGGTAGCGCTCAGCCTTTTGAGCGCGGCAAGTGTTCCGTAAGGAAATTAATCAGCGAATCCATCGTGTCCCCCCCCCCTCCCCGAAGCGCGGGGGTGCTGATAAATACAAACTCGAGTGCGTGCCAGTTTTGTCTTGCGACGGTAGAGCATCAGCTCCCCCAGCTCGCGCTGCGACTTTGCCGCTGCCGATTCCGCCAAGTTCCGAAGTAGCAAAGTTACCTCGCAGTCGCTGCGATATTAAAAGCATGTATTATATACATGCACACGTATATACTCGAAAGCATCAAGAGCTTCGGAAATCCGGGGCTAAACCGGAATTACGTAGCATACCTATCGAAGCCTCCCAGAGCGATATTGCAATATCGGCAGATTAAATACATTTGTCGCGATGTAACTTTTATGATAACCGCGTAATGCATTGCAGTTCTCAGTGACTTGCCGATGAGCTTCCACGACTCGATGTCGAACCATGGAAATGGAAATAATGCTGAAATGGTGGGCGCGATTAGTGGCTTCCTCCATTCCGATCTCGATGCGTTTATAAGAAATACATATAAATCTACTTTACTCGACTAAATGCATGGATTATTTATTATTATATTATTATATTTATCAGTATTTATCATTATATTATTTATCAGTAGCGCCTTAAACGTGCGCTACTTTTGTTGTATACTACACGGAGAGAATTTTCTTATCAAATTTATTCTGAAATCCTCATATAATCATGAGGAATTTTATGAGAGTTTTTGGAAATTTTACCATATATTCAAAATGTGTTGTTACATAATTTTCAGAATAAATTTTGAGAAAAAATTCTCTCCGTGCACCACTGCTGGGAGTTTTCTTTCAAATTTTATCACACATTTACTAGGAATTATACTTGCTATACATTTTACTAGTGTGGCAAAATTTCTCTCCGTGAGAAGATTCTCTTCATGTACGTTTATTTATTAAAAGTATCAACTAAACAAAATATTTGTCTGGTATCCGATACTTTTACCCGCACATTTTATAGTTCGACATTTACTTAAAATATTTATTTGCTTACTTTTCCTCGGTCTTTTATTTATATTTTATATTTAATCCCCCTGACCACAATTGCTTTAATTAAAAGTAGAGTCATGAAACGTAAAACCGATACGGATATTTTGTTAGCCATATCGGTTTTACGTTTTATTATTTTATTTTTAATTTTTCAGTGGCAACCCCGTTGGTCTCTTGACAACAATTTATTCAACACCTTAGAGCCACATTGGTCAGACCAAATTTTATTTCCTATTGTCAACGTACGACTGCACGGTCATAGACAAACTTATTAGGCATCCACTTACACAGAGAGAAAAAAATAGTTGCAGTTACAATCTCACTATAATTTATAGTCATTTTTTGACCCAACCATATTTTTATAATTCTTCCAACTACGTAAGTTATGGTTGACCTAACAATGTATTATAGTTCTCATAGACACTACGAGGGTGAGTCAAAACTTATCTGCACTTTTCGTTCTACAATTTATTTACACAAAAATAGGGGTTCAATGTGTACACCATTTTTCAACATAGTCTCCTCCCTTGGCAATGCACTTGGTCTAGCTGTCCACAAGCTTGCGTATTCCTTCCGAGAAGAAGATTTTCGATTGGTCGCAAAGCCACTTTTGCACCGCTTCCTGCAGCCCAGATCTTGCTCCCTCCGACTTTCATCTGTTTGGGCCGCTCAAAGATGCTTTGCGAGGTCGCTAATTTTCTACAGACGTAGACGTGCAGGAAGCGGTGCAAAAGTGGCTTTGCGACCAATCGAAAACCTTCTTCTTGGAAGGAATACGCAAGCTTGTGGACCGCTGGACCAAGTGCATTGCCAAGGGAGGAGACTATGTTGAAAAATGATGTATACATTGAACCCCTATTTTTGTGTAAATAAATTGTAGAACGAAAAGTGCAGATAATTTTTGACTCACCCTCGTATATTGGTGCATGCAACTTATGATATGATTGTCATAAACCAAAACGAGCTTTTAATTTGGTAAGGTGTACTATAAATATTGCAATAACAACCACAAGTAAAATTTCGAATAACTATATGTAATAGTAATTTCATTATATTCATTGGTTACATCACTTTGCACTCATAAAGAAT
>NW_011967126.1:146842-154943 GCF_000949405.1 Vollenhovia emeryi
AGTACAAGAAAGCATCTTTCAAAGAAAAGATACGTAATCTTGTACGAATGCATAAACTGATCCGTATTTATAACACCCTAAGCGGTTTTCTACTTACGAGAAAGTCTTGTACCGCGCGTCCCTCTAGTGAAGACATTCTGAACCACTTCACTTTTGTTTACCATGCGAATAGTAAAGTGGATGATAGAAATGTAGTTAAATTTACTATTATTGTACTTGCACCTACTATATAAAACTAATTAATTTAGTTACTATTCACCATCTTAATATTTTATCAGAATAATGGTTAAAAGCTTCATAAATAATAGTAAAATTTTTATGCTGGTTGGCATCACTATGACTATGTGGTTGTTATTACTAATATTATAGTGATAATTACTATAAAAATGATATTCATGACTATAATTATTTTACTATGCAATTATAGTCGCAAATACTACGTACTTTTCTCTCTATGTACTTTGCACTGAATCTAATACCTGGAAAATTTCTATTTTTTAAAAAGTGTTTACTACTTGTTTACTAGTTGTTTATTACTTCCATACAGCAGACAACTTTTAAACTTCTAATAAAGATCTTCCTGGTATTAGATTCAATACGGTATACACTGCAAATCTAAATGTGCTATACACACATACGTGTAATTTAGTGAAGCACTTTTTACACGCTTCTCTCCGATTAAAATCGCAACAACGTATTGATAAAAAGAATCTTTCTAAATGATAAAAATTGTGTAAAGCGTGGCGGGTGTGGCGCAGAGAAATGTGCGCTGCTTAGTAAACAAATGAACGAAAAGACCCGAGTTCGAATCCACGGGCACCATTGGTTTCTTCGAAATTTTCCAAAGAGAAGTGGCAACCGCCGAGAGTATCCTGCCACACGTACCCTTTTAGGGATAAAGCCCTCCAGATTGGAGGTTTCCTTCGGCAAGGTTGGCAGCCTACCGAGGATAAAATAAAACCAAATGCTCGAAGTACCAGAACGATCTGGATAAAGCAGTCTTTTAAGCCTAACACACGAGGAAGAAGAAGAAGAAATGTGTAAAATGACGTACATCAAGTCACGTGTCGCGATTTTAAGCGAAAAGAAGCGTTCAAAAAGTGCTTCACCAAATTACATAGATGTGTATAAAAGTAACGCACTTAGATTTGCAGTGTATTTATTTTATAACCTGACTAACGATTCTCTGGCAACTGGAACGTTTCCTGCTATCACGTTCTCATTCTTCAATCTTCGCCGAGTGCACTTAAAAATCTTCCGCGATACATGTTCGTCTCGGTTCTCTAATTCCACATTTATCCTACGAGCATGCAGCGTCCAAAATAATTGCATTGATTCAAACCTTGCAATATGTCAATTTCGAAACACTTACTTTTAGCTAACGGAACTTGGGAGAGAATCCAAGAAGATGGCACCAACCTGAGTCGAACATGTAACTGAAGTTTTATTAAACCTTGCATTAACGCAACGAGAACCACGGTTTACTCTCAACACGATTGAATATTATAAATGCATAGAATACATTTTATCTCGTTTCTCGCGATAAAATTGTGTAATTACTTTCTCTCTTATTTTTCACGTCGCGGTAACTTTAAAACGCAGCAACCGAACATTATTGCAGTACCCTGTAAATCTCGTATTAAACGTCGCTGTTCATTTTATTCTTTGTTTGCCGAATTTTATCTTACAGATAACTTTGCGACCAACACCGCTCGTATAATATCGGAGATGCAATAAACGTCATACCCGCTTTATTGATAATCGATTCGTTGCTTTATCAGCGAACGATTCCCCGAGCGCGCGGCATCACGTATTACACTGCGATGCCTATGCACGTACCGTAATACGGCAATTCGCGTGCAGCTTATAATTTCACCGAAACTTCTTTGCATAAGGCGCGGGGGGTGGGACGCGGGGGGCGCCGTTTTACATGGCAATTTTCGTGGAGCACGCGTGCACGAATTCTCTCGTCGGTGAAGCATCGTCCCAAGTTATCTATCTTGCGAAACGCGATGAAAGTTTCAACGGCGCAATTTAAAGTTGGCCTATCGCGACAAGCTGTGCCCTTCGCGCTGCGAGCAACCCCCTTATATCCCGGCAAACTCCAAGTGTATCTATTTCAGACTGTTTACCCATTCGACGCTAACTTCCCCGGCACGTTGTTACTGTTAACGTTACGCGCATTAGCACGTTACTACACACGCATTATTCGATAACGCGCGCCAAGGAATTCCCACATTTTTCGTGTAAGGAGGAGGAGAGCGATCGAGAATGCAGTGTCTTTCGCCTCGACATTTTTATACACCTGCGTCGCACAGTGGTGGACAGAATGGTTGCGACACTTTTTTAAGTGAGTTCAGAAACGGGCATTTTTAGACTCGGGGTTTACGCTCCAAAATATTTTCTCTGGGGAAAGTTTTACTCGAGACATAGATCGGAAACGCTAGAAATGGTTTCGGAATTGAGGAGAAGATTTTGGAACGTAGCATAAAATAAGTGTCGCAACCATTCTGTCCATCGCTGCACACTTTTAAAACGACGCTTAAAGTTGCACCAGGTCTTACGCCCACAGAAAAAACTCTCGAGTCCAATTGCACTTCGATCTATAAAATAGGTTCGATAGAGCCGCGATCATCTCTTGGGAAAATTCAATTTAAATGCAATTAAAGTTTTTAAAAGTGATCCTTTCAAATCGAGGAGTTTACTTAAAGAAGTTAAAAGTGTACTTAAGAAAATTTGGAGTAATTGTGGACACTTAAAGTAATTTTTCGAGAGCGGTACCTATTATAAATTATATCACACACTTTTCACAATTCTTAAAGTTTTAAGTTTACCTTAAATAAAAGTTTAAAGTGCACATATTTTTCATATTTCTTATTTTTTCTGGAATAAAATTTTAAGGTTTTCTAAGGTATAATTTTCCAAAGGATAATATTCATTGTTAAAGAGAAAAGAATATTTTAATCTCGAATGGAAAATTTTTAAATTCAAAATTAAATGATGTTGGTGTGTGCGTTATAATACATCGAAAGAGAGTTTATTCTAAATGCAGGGATATACAGGGTGTCCCAGGAGGAAAGGTCAATATTCTGGGAGGTGACAGTATCGGTCATTCTAAGCAAAAATGCTCATATAAATATATGCCCCATTCCCCACTGTTTCCGAGATAGAGCTACTTGAATGTACATGTAATAAGTTTTCAAAAATTCCGCCGCTAACAACAATGCATTTTTCAACTCTTGCGAGAACGTGGCGTGTTGCTCGTTCGATATTTGTGAATATGCGAGGCATTCTGAACATTTCTACAACGTTATCAGCACAACAGTCAACAGACGTATGAGAGTAAATTCCCGCAGACGTTTATGAGGTTGGATGAAGGGTGGAGTGTACAGAAAAAAGTAAATACACGAGACATTCAAGTAGCTCTATCTCGGAAACAGTAGGGAAAGGAACGTATATTCACATGAACATTATTGTTTAAAATGACTGATGCTATCACCTCGCAGAATATTGACCTTACGTCCTGGAACACCCTGTAAAAGCTTACATTTATACACGTTTATCCTTTTCTCAACATCGTAAACCGATTTTATTTAACTCGAACGAGTAGAATAGGAATTTTCATTGATTTAATCTCTTGTTTTTTCACTGCACGGGGTCGCGACAAGTTTAAATATGTCAAGGATACGTTTTGCTATCGGAAATCCTTTCCGAGGGGATAATTTCGTGGATGTAGCGCTAAGAATACGAATAACGCGGACGTAAAACCTGTTTGAAGCTATGCAAAACGACGCGATGATGCGCGACATTTTCTCATTACGTTTGGCAACGAGGGTCCGTGTGGAAGGCTTTAACTTTACTCCCGCCAGCTGCCGTTACAACGTTACAGCCCCGTTAATCGCGTCTTTAATGCCTCGATCTCGAGTTTCATTATATAGTTTAATTATACACGAACGACACAAACTCGGGCGCCAATAAAAAGCGCCCGGCGGACGAGATGAGACCCCTGTCAGAGAATGAGGACTATGAAAATTTAGCATAAGCGCTCGCACGAGAGCAGTTTCACGTGCTCGGACAGCCCGGGAAGCCCAGGTTGCCGTCAGGCTCGGGTCCGAGGCTAAGATTCACGAAAGATTGCACGGCGACTTTAATAATCCCGTCGCTTTAACGTCGCGTTTTACAAATTTAATCACGAAATTAGGTAAAATGGAATTCTTTATCAGGCGCGTGCATTAGGCCGAGTAACAATGTCTCGCGCGTACTAAATTCCGAGGAAGTTCCCGGGGGAATGGTAGGAGGTCAGTTCCACCAGTTCCGCCGCTGATTGAAGAAAGGCGCGACAGCTTTGACGTTGAACGTCTCAAGATCGCGGCTACTGAGGGAAGACTTACCGACCAAGGGTAATTATCGCATTATATACCGCGGCCGGTGATCGATGAGGATCCAGCGCCCAGTTCCCCGCACTCTTCTATACATCACGGGAGTTTACTTTAAATTATCCTCCCCATTAATTTCTAAAATTGAACCCCCCCGCCTTCCCGGGAGAACTCGGCCGAGAGCGTTGCAGCGGCCGACGTTACACCGCGGTATTGTCAGAACAATCTACGTTATAGACGGATATCAGAAATTCTTCCGATGAAGTACTGAGTATCGTTATTGCTTCGGTTGGTATCGGAGATCGCGCGGCGGGGGGGGGGGCTCAGTGATTCCCTTTGCCCCCCCCCCTCCTCCACGTTTCCACCCCGTGTTTCCGCAAGCTCTCTGATGGACGTTTCGCGGATTCTTTTCCGTGAAACCATTATCCGGCGCGGCCCCACGTGTATCCCTCCACGTGTACAACGTAACGATCGCTCGTTCGCGTTATATATAGCCCGCAATTGCAGCTAGCGCGCGCCCCGGAAACGCCCGTTGCGAAATAACCGGGAGGCGGGGTGGTTTTCCTGGAGTCCCGATAATATTTGCCGATCCGCTCCGACACACGGCCCGGCCGTCGGCGAGATACGCGGATCTCCCCGCGCCGCCTTTCGCTCGCGGCCCCGTTGCGCTCGCGATTTGTTACCCGCGATAATAGTTTAAATTGGTTTGAAAAACGTTTCCCCCCCCCCCGTCCTTCCCTCCCGCGCGATCAAATATCGCGTGTACGTGCAAACAAACACCGGACGCTCTCGCGTTTTATCGCGAACAGCC
Organism: Vollenhovia emeryi; assembly: GCF_000949405.1. NCBI lineage: Eukaryota > Metazoa > Arthropoda > Insecta > Hymenoptera > Formicidae > Vollenhovia > Vollenhovia emeryi. Next base: position 152,030 of record NW_011967126.1, read on the forward strand.
CCGCGAGGTGCGCCACGCGGCGGAAACGCCGTGCATTATGCCGATTCATCGCGCGGCCGTTACGTCTTATTCAGCGTCGCGACCGACGTGCCGCGCTTGGAAGCATTTCTTTTCGCCCGCGACACTGAATGCCTCGGTCGTTAAGCCTACGTCTCGCTGAAATAAAGCCCCCTTGAAATTAAACCGCGAGGAATAAAGTTTGTTATCTCTTGTTGTCCGTCGAGAGAGGTAGATGAGGCAGGGAAACCGGAACTCTCGGCATTTCGTTGTCGAGGAAAAAGTTTTTTTAGGCAGAGAAAAGTCCCTTATTATGAGACAGCAGCTTTTCAACACCCAAATTCAATCACGAATCTTTTTTCACGACGATTACGCAATCTAACAATGAATTTTTCACTCAAGGGTACTTAGTTCACGGTGGAACCAACAGATGAAAGAGAAGTCAATCCGCGATTCAAAAATGAAACGAGACGATACGGTCGGTCTCCCACGCGGAGAGAATTTCCTCTTAAAATTTATCCTGAAATTCATGTGATCGTGGGACAACATTACCAGTAAAATGTATACTAAGAGTACTAGTGAAATGTGTGGTAAAATTTCGAAAAGCTCTCATAAAATATTTTGAAATGCCGTGTTGCCCCACGATTACATAATTTTCAGGATAAACTTTGATAGAAAATTCTCTCCGCGCGGGTGACATAGATTTTGTTCTCTAATGTTCCGAAAATTATTGTCGGTTTCATTATTCGTCACGTACAGTGCTATTCATTAATACCAGGACACCAATTTTACCATAGTACAACTAGTAGATCCACTGCGTCATTTGTTTCGTTTTGCGTCGATCCCTTCTGCGCATCCAACATTGCTCTGGGCAAATGAGAGGAAAGTTGTATGTGCGGTAGTGTGGCTTTGACGAGAACCGTACAAACACACACGTCGCTGGATCCTGTCTGGAGTGTATGGCAGAGTTCAAAGAATCCGGCAGAGAGTGGACCTACTAGTTATACTATGGTTTTACTAGGATTCACATTTTCATAATCTTTATTTTCATCTATACATCGATGAGCTTCAAGCTGTATTACACACATCAGCTTCTACAGAAGTCCGTGGTAGTATGTACATGCAGCCTGAAACTCAGTGATTTATATAGATGAGAAAAATGTAGGTCCAGGCATTAGGCCTGGTCTACAATGAGTCGTTAGTCGTTAGTCAGAAGTCGCAACTATATGTTGATCCTTTTCCTTTCTGGGTGGAAGAAAAAGGACCGACATATAGTTCCGACTTCTGACTAACGACTAACAACTCATTGTAGACCGGGCGTTAAAGAATAGCACTCTACACACGGCGTCATTAATGCCTAGCCATCTGAAGTTGCACGCGGAACGAGGTATTTTTGAAAAGCGTGCGACTTTCTAACTCTCCGTGCATCATGACTATGGAGACAGCGAATCAGCATCGCCGTTTGCAACGTCATGATGCACGAAGAGCTAGAAAGTCGCACGCTTCTCAAAACTGCCTCGATCCGCGTGCAACTTCAGACGGCTGGGCATCAATGACGCCCCCTCGTGGGGGCGTAAGACAGATCCTTTCGGATCACTTAATTTATAAATTAAGAAGTTTGCTGCGCTATATCGACTCTTGTTGTACCAGAATCGGGAGAGACGAATTAAGACGCGACAGCCGCGTGACGTAATTCCCTCTCGGACAATAACGCCAAAAACTTCCGTCGGAGGGGAAAAGCTCGAACGGCGGTTAGTGTTCGGGGATTAAACCGGAATTGTCCCGCCGCGCGGGCGGAATCGTCGCCGGGGGTGTGTCTTCTCGTTCGAGAGGGCATCAGTTTCGCCGAGGGAGGCAATCCCTCCAACTTTCAGGCGGTTTAGTCTTAAATCTTAAACGGCACGAGCCCTGGACGGCGCACGGCCCGCCGCTGCACGGCGAAGGCGTGCTAAGAGCTTTATAAAAGTTGAAATTGAAACGGCGAGAGCCTTCGGCTCTCCGGGAAGAGTCGCGTGCGCGCCCTCCCTCGGCTCTACCACCCCCCGTTGCGACTCGAGCCGCGGCGGAATAAATTGGATACACCGCGGCGTTCGTTTCTCACCGGGCACGCACTCCCGTCGACGTATGAGAATAATTCGGGCGTTAAACATCGCGAGCTCTTGCATCTCGCGATGAAATCAAATGCGAAATGCGCGCATTCGTCGATACGCGATCGCCGGGAGTTAAAAAAAACGGGACAAACAAGCGCCGGGAGTTTGAAACGCGGGGAACTCTTGAAATTCGATGTCGTCGGGATCGCTAAATTTAATGCGCGAATATTCCTGAAAAATTCATTACTATTTATCACTTTGACCACCGCAAGTTTTATCAAACACCTTTCCACAGCGTCGGCATTTCAAGCGCGTTAAAGGATACAATCGATACGTGACAGAAGCTTCGGATCCTTTGTCTTTCTCGTTACGAACGCGGAGAGAGTTATCTCTTAAAATTAATCCTGAAAATCATGTAGAGTGTAACAACACGACATTTCTTAAATGAAGCTACTTAAATGAAGCAATTTTATATAATTTAGTCAAAAAATATACACGCTTATTATTTAAGAATAATTTTCTTGAATGGAAAGGAAACGTTGGATAGAAAGTAGCATATTTTCAAATCGAAGATTATGTCGATTAAAACGATCTTATTGTCAAAATAATTATGTTCTTGTAGCGACAATAGTATTTAAATAAGACTATAACATTGTTGGAAAGTAAGATCATTAAATGCTTCTAAGAAGATTAGAGATTATTGCGTATACAGAGTGAGTCTTTCCATATCCGACAAAATTTTTGAGAAGGTAGAACGGATCGAGATGAACGGAAAAGTCCTGTACTATTTTGCAATTTTCGTAATAGTTAACGAGTAATTAATTATT
>NW_011967126.1:155498-159998 GCF_000949405.1 Vollenhovia emeryi
ATTCAAGAGTTGATCTGGCTTTTTTTCTGTGTGGGTCTATCACCAATCCACCTTCACTACATTTCAATATATTTTTGTCTCTACTGTGTTGATAGCGTTTGTTACATTTCAAGGAAGCAAAATTACTTTAATGCAACTAATAATGACTACCTACATCATTGTGCAAACTATCAAGTGGCAGATTTTGATATTGTTGGAATGTAAGATTATTACATGCTCCTAAGAAGATTATAGATTGTTGCGTATGTACGAAACAATGAACGCGTTAACTTAAGTGTAGAAGAGTTGCTGCAACACTTTTTTCTTGTGTACACTTGGTATACATTTTCCTATTAAAATGTACGGTAAACTATCGAGAAACTCTCTTAAAGTTCTTCGAAACGTCACGTTGTCCCACGCTTACATGGTTTTCGGGGCAAACTTTAAGAGAAAATTCTCTCCGCGTAGCTTATATATATTTATTACATGGAAAAAAATTTACCCACGCAAAAGTTGAAAATTGAAAAGAGGATTCGCGAAGAACGGAGGCGAATCTCCCGCGTGACACATCGCCGGGGTTCAGGGTTAACGAGCGCGCGACACGGCGACTGGAATAATAAGGGCGGTTAATACAAACGGGCGTAACCGCCCTCGGTGTTTATCTCCGGGGTGCAGTGACGTTTCCATTCGCCCCAGCCGGAGTTTTCGAAGGCAGCTCACGAACCTGTTTCCCCGGCCTTGCGGTCGCGGCCTGTCCGCGCGAGCTGTTCGCGCGGGGCGAACGGACGTTGGAAACCAATTCGGGCGCGAGGGATGCTGCGGACGGCGATCCAGGATTAACGCGCTTAATATCCCCGCGATCTCAGCCTCGCGCCGGCGCGTCTCCGGCGTTTAATGCGTGTCGCTACAATTATAGCCCTTAGGGTGCGTAACGAACCGCAGAGTTCTTTCGCACATTCCGCCCGGGCGCCACGCCGCAGAAGCAGTTCGGTCGATCGCGAGCACAGTCGCGCGATACAGAAAGTAACCGCAAGATTTTTGACCGAAGGCGCAGCTACGAGAAAACCTTCCGGGTGCTATTACGTATTTGATCCATCGTAGAGTAGAACCGATAAAGCGGCGATTGTATTTATTAAATAGTTTAATAGATACACGGAGAGAATTTTCTGTTAAAATCACCCCCTGGAAATCATGTAATCGCGCAGAAAAAAATAAGTGTCAGATCGACTCTTATATACTCAAATTAATGCGTTCATTGTTTTGCATATATGTTTTTCTTGGTTTATCACCGTCGATCAGGTGACGGCTCACATTGCCCATAACATATTCAATTTATTAAGAATAATTAGAGGAAAGTCCTTTATTATGAGATAGGATTTCTAATATGAGACAGCAGATTTTCAACATTAAACAGATTTCGCCCCAATGGCAATAAATTCATAGTGGAATTAACTAACGATGCCTATTAATTTAACAGAGACCCCGCTATCCTATATTAGGATCCTATTTCATAATAGAGGACTTCCCTCTACTAATAAAATGTATGGTAAAATTTCACAAAACCTCATAAAAGTTTTCGAAATGCCATGTTGTCCCACGTTTACATGATTTTTAAACGCAATGAAATTTGACCAATCACAGTAAAGTTTACTAATCTCAAGTTCAGTAACTTTTACTCTGATTGGTCAAATTTCAATCTAATCCCAATCTCAATCCGTAGTCTGATACGGGCTTAAGACCGTTTCATTCTTTTACCGCGTGAAGTTGCGACAGGTTTAACATGTCGATAGTACGTTTTGTTATCAGAAATCCCTCCGAAGGGGGCGAGTTAACTGGATTTGCGCGACATTCGGCTCGAGAGCTCGCGAACCTCCGCGCGGCTTCTGGCCGCCATTGTTCAACCGTTATCCCCGTTATCTTGAACGCCAACCGCGGACTTAGAAATTTCCCACCCGTCGAGAAACTCGGCGCCTTTTAATTGATTCGTACGCCCGCGGGACGCGGCATCGATCGCTCGCGCCTCGAGCTAATCGATGATACGTCTCGCGTGCAATACCGATACATTCCGGCACACGCGAGAGTGCGATCGTATTGCGGATTCCGCGCATTGATTACGCCGTTATGTCGTCCGCAGGCCGCAAACGCCGCGGCCACTGAATAACTCCTGAACGCCGCTCCTCTGTTTACACCGTCCTAATGATTAATTCATGCGCGTTACCCCGGATGCAGTCCGCGTTCGCCGTGGTCCGACTTCTTGCATGTGCGAGTACACGAGAACGACGGGATGACTTCGCTAAATTCATTGAGCGCGCGCGGCCGCCTAATGGCGGAAGCTGGAAGCGAGCGTATCTCTTATCGTTTAATCGAGGCCACTCCGCGCTGGCTGTTTCAACGTTTCGACAAAATTTCGGGACGCCGGGGGGGGGGGGGACATTTCCGGGACGCCGCCGAGAGAGATTTGAATCTTCGTTCGGTTAATCGCGATTCTCCACGCATGCAATTTCGTTTATTCATAAATCTTTCAAATAGCATTATTCTCTCTGTATAATATTTATAAGAATAATAGTATAATAGTATTTATAGCAGTAATTATAATTCGAAAGTGATCTTTAGTTACAGTTTTACTCGTAATTTTTTAAAAACGCAATTATTTAATATAATATTTTTACTGATACAAATATTATACACACAAAACAATTGTACTTTTACAAAAATTAGGAGTAAAATTATAAGCAAAGAGTATATAATTAAGAATTATATAATTCATGTAAATAGTACCGGGCAAAATTATATCCATCTTTAGCTTTCTGAGTATAACTTTTGCCAAAGTGTATCGGATGTGCTGAAAATTTTACAGTGGACACCCGACAACAGGTGCATCTTGTACACGAAGGGTAATGAAATTTGACAAAGTACACTGCACTATGATTTTAAAACTTTTCACTTCGTATACTTTAAAACTATTTACGCTCAACAAATCGAAAGGCGACACAATTCTGGCCGTTACCGTATAGAATTAAAATTTAAATAGTCTCTGGTTACATGAAAAAAAAACGGTTGCTGAGTCTTCGATAGCAAGGAAGAAGCTTGAGCTGCTGCAATTAGAAATATTGTCGGATTAAAGATTTTCACATAATTTACAACGACCGGAGCTCCAGTGTCTCGCATTCTGCTCCCTTCAATCGCAAATTGCTCCGAGTTCCAAGTCGTTTCTCGGCGCAACGAGACGCAACGAAATTCTAGACGGCGTCATTAATGCGCGATCGAAGCAATTTTTCCGCGAGACGGAGAGTGGATCGTCTTCCGGTGGTCTTTCCGGGGTGACGCTGCGAGGAGGCGCGCAGCGGGAAGTCGTCGACGCGACGACGACGACGGCGACGACGTCCCCGAACCTCCGATCGCGAGATCCGCGCGGTAATTCGATCCCCGTTGGCCACTTCCGTCGAGCGTTAATCGACCGGCGCGGATTTCGAGACGCGGAAAAAGCGGGATTCGCGCGACGACAACGCGGCTCGCTCCCTCGCCCCGTTCCCTCGAGGGAGATCCCGTTTAATTTATGAACGCTCAATTAAGTCGGCCGCTTCTTGCGAGGGGAGGTCATCGAGAGGGCTCGCCCGTCCTCTCGCTCTCTACGCCCCTAGCTCCCTTGTTCCAAAGCCGCGACGACGTCCCGCGACTATACCCAGCGCCCCGGTATCGCCGGGTTCTGCCTTCACCTCGCGAATTATTTCCGAGCCATTTCGCACGCTATCTTTTCAAACGTCATCGGCTGGGATGAGCGGCTGCGAGGCGAGCGAGTGTATCTTGTATTCCGGAATTCGTGCCGCGAATAAAGTGCATATGCGCATACGCGACGACAGTGCTCCTGTTCGAGAGGTGCGGGGAGGCGATAGAGAATCGAAAACTCGCCTCTCTTCCGAGAGGCCGGCGAGAGTCCGGAATTATGAATAGGCGCATGTTTAAGATAAATTAAATAAATGTTCAAATTCCCCCGTAGAAATGTACGCAGTTTCTCTGGACACCCTTCCAGTTACTGTCTTGCATTGCTACGTTCTCATTAGTTCTTACAATACTCCGTAGAAAAGAACAAGAACTTGATAGAGTTTTATTTATCAGTGCTGAAGCAGTGTCTCTGATAAAAATATATACAGTTTGCTCAGACTTTTGTCCAGTTGTTGTTTGGTATTAATAGATTATTATTTAGTAAAACACTTAATGGTTTTGTTCTTGTTCAGTAATTGGGTTCAGATTTTGCGCATCTTTTATGTGCAGTAAATGTAAGAAAAGCGTTGCATCTTGATTGGGATACCAAGTAGTTTTACTTCTCACAATCAGTTACTAGACAAAAGTTAATCCAACTGGTAACTGCGCAAAACATGCGTGATATATTTTAACCGTAAATTTAATAATTTCTATACTACAATTAATTGTTTAGTAATTAATTTTGTTGGGGCAAATAATTATCAGAGCGCTGAAGATTAATTTTTAAATTTAATAAACAATTTTATATTAAAACAAAAG
>NW_011967126.1:166993-173954 GCF_000949405.1 Vollenhovia emeryi
TCCTTCTGAGCGCTACTCAGGAGGGTAACCTTGACAACATATGTCAAGCACAAGGTTATTGGAGGTGGGTGTGTTAATCTAAATAATTACCCAAAACAGTTGGCTTTTCCGATTTGTTCTCTGGACCAAGTAACTTTGCTCTTAAACTTCATGTACCGTAACTTAACCTTTTACTTAATATATCCATGAAAAGTGGAATAACAATGAAATTTTGTTTCAGATAAACTAAAATAATACTTAATAAGTGGAATATCGCTTTTCTAAGCATCACAATTTAGACCTAACGTATTAGTAATCAAATTATTACCAAACATTTCGGTTTTCATAAGAAAGTTTGCATTGTCGAAGCTTTCTTGATTGCTACAACAAAAATGTTACGTTATAGAGTTTTGTTTACGGAAATTAAATAGTTTAGCTCGGCAAATTTTAATTGTTTCGTCGTGTGAAACAAGATTTTGGTTTATACAAGATATTTTTCCTAGTGCGGTGTTCCTGGAAAAAAAATCAGTAAGTGTGAAAAAACTACAGCTTCGTTAATCACCAAATATTTAATACAAATGCTCGGTATTGAACGTCGTTTTTAAGACTTATCTACTTGTCCTTGCATCCGAGCAATCTCCCATCTTGCCGTACGAAGACAAAGATGTCATTCAACGGTTAAACCAACGTCGGGAGTTGTCTGCGTCGCGCCGCGACGTTTTGCGACGGTGTCAATCGCGAGTCATAAAAAGACATTGAAAAATGCAAAGACGCCACGCTCGCGCGCTCCTCTCACCTTTTCAGGATATAAACTTCGGTTAGATGGCTTTTCATATCTCGGACGGCGCGGCGACGCGACACGAAGGTTTTCGCGAGGCAACAAAGTGAGAAGGACGTTTCTGAGAGCGTCTAACGCCCGGAATCGCGGCCTTTTAGAGAAACATTATGTTTTCCCCGCAAAAAATTTCATCTTCCCCGTTCGCGCGCGAACGCCTTTTCACGCGGGGTGACAATCGATTAAAAATGACGGATATTAAAAGCGCAAAGTGCCTCGTAAATGTATCGCGCATAAAATACATAGAGCCTATTTTATTCGCGCGCGCTATAGAAGTTACCTCCGTTTAAATAAATTCTTCGAGCGCATCTGTAATCCAAAGAGAATCCCACGTTATCACTTTTGAAATTTAATGAACATAATTTTTCGACAAAGCCGATCACGTTAAAGACAAATTAAAGGTGGATGAATTAAAAATATCGCAACGCCAGGGAATGTGTTTCTTCATCGTACGTAATGAAAACAACGGAGCGGCGGGACGAGGCGTTCACTTGTACTTACCTTGGGGTAGTGGATCGGTATCGCCGACGTGTATTGGAAAGTTAAGCTTCCGGGATACCCGTAAAACGGTATGGTCATAATAGGGGTGCTCGAGTCGTCGAAATAGCCGAAGACCAGTTTAGTGCCGCTCGGAGAGAACCAGAGCGCCTTGTTCGAGCTGAACACTTCCTCTGTAACGCAGAAAATGTGTAAAAAGTTAGTAAACACGTCATTAAATTCAACACTAGGCGCGGAGGTGCGTGCACGCAATTCAATTGCACCCCCTTGGAAAGATTTCTGATAACAAGACAAATCTTGACGTATTTAAACTTGTCGCGATCTCACGCAGTGAAACATTAAGACAATGTTAAAATCATTAATTCCTAACTGTGTGCTCTCGAATTAAATTATACATAGAGTAAAGCTTATGCAGTAATAATGTTATGTAACAAAACTTATGTACCATAGATATTCTTGCGTTTAAAATAAATCTTCTCTCGATTACAACGTGCGCGTCTACAACATTGTATTCCAGATTTAACAATTTTCCACTGAGATTAAAATATTCCTTTCTCAACAATAAATATCAATGTCGCTACAGCGATCGTATTTTGCGATAGATCCAAGTGTAATAGCATTGGACTCGGAAATTTCTGTGAGTGTCCAATTACTAAATTTTTCTAGTTAATAAAATTCTCAAGGCTCTCATGTGATAAACACAAATTTGAAAAGATTAAACTATAGTGTCTATATAATTCTGATTTTTTAATTGTTGCGAAAAATATTACCTCGAAAAATACTACGAAACTTTTCACAAACTTGAAGTCGTCATGCAGCAAACGTTATACGTGAACATACAAACTGTGTAATGAGTTTAGCTTCATTATTAGATGAATGGAATGCGAATTTACGCTTTTCATTGCATCGTAAACCCGCGTGTTCCCGTCACAAAGTGTGCACTCTCGATGCACTGACGTGCGCTAAATAAAGCGCAGAGGGACTCGTAACCCTCCGTTTTTGTCCCCCCTGTCTCTCGCGCAAGGAAAGTCGGCGCGGGTAGCAGCTCGACGAAGAAAATTATTGTGGACGTTATCCGTGTATCTCGTTGGCTTTACGGTATCGTCGTATTTTTTTTTCTGCCAGGTGCCATTCGACCCCGCGGCGTCGTCGGCGCTAACGACAAGGCGAGAAATTGCGACGATCATTTCGCCCTCGTAAAGCCCGTGCGAGCCAAGTTCATCGCGAGGGGTTCCACCCGGTATATAATTATAGAGCGCACCGAACGCGCGGGACGTATCTCGTTCCTTTTTGTACTTCGCTAAATAAAGCGTCAACGAGACAGGATGATACTTCTGTCTGTTATTGGCACCCCTGTTCCATTTTTCCGCATCATCGCGTAACAGTCGCCCCATCGCGCGCTTGTTCGCGCGTTAACTTCGAGAATGAAGTTGGCTTCGCGCAGTGCGTGGAGAATGTGATGAAATTAAGTAATTAGGAGAAATTGACAATAATGCACGGAGAAAATTTTTTCTTTAAATTTTTCCTGAAAATAATGTAATCGTGAGGCAATTTTGTGAGATTTTTTTTAAATTTTACCATACATTTTAAGTGGCACGTCTAAATGTTTTATTAAACTTCGTTAAAGAAACTCTGTCAAAAGAACTTTGACGAAAAAATTGTGTCAGTCAAAAAACTTGGTACTAACAAATTTCGAGAAAATGACTTTTGATTTCTGTTGCTGTTATTCCTCCCTTTTCGTATTTTGAATGTTTTCTAACCGTGGATATATTTGAGGATTTTCTATTATTCATTTGAATTTTCTATTATTCAGGAAATTTTAATATTCATATTGTGTAACTATTACTTGTGTATGGTGTTTACTGGGCAATTTTACTAGTAGAATGTATGGTTAAATTTCAAAACACTCTCAAAAGGTCTTCAAAACGCCACGATTACATGATTTTCAGGATAAATTATAAAAGAAAATTCTCTGCATGCACCACTACTGATAACTTTTCCAAATTTGACCGTACATTTTACTAGAAAAATGTGTGGTTAAGTTTCAAAAATCTCTCATACAGTCCTTCAAAATGCCACGTTGTCTCACGATTACATCATTTTCAGGGTGAATTTTAAGAGAAAATTCTCACCGTGCATCACTACTGAGAGTTTTTCCAATTTTATCATACACTTTACTAGAAAAATGTGTGGTTAAGTTTCAAAAAATTCACATAAAATCCTTCAAAATGCCACGTTGTCCCACGATTACTTCATTTCCAGGGTAAATTTTAAGAGAAAATTCTCTCCGTGAAGAAACAACGAAAGCGTTACTTATTTTTCATACGTTATAACATAAAAAATTACGCGCGATTCTCAGTACTTACTCTTCGAGCGATTCTACTCGGTACACTGTTCCTCCATTATTGAAAGACGATCCAAGAGTTATTGTAATAACCCTTGTTAAATGTCTTTGTTTATAATGCCTCAGAGTAAAACCTTCCTTTTATCGAGCCCTCCGCCAGTAAGTAGGTAGGTTCCCGGAGCAACCGTTGCTCCAATATTAATTTTGCGATAAGCACTCGATTAAAGAGCTCGCAGCGCGTCAAAGCACAATTCCGCGCAATGAGGAAGCGAGAAGTAATCAAGATTCTCTCTTCGTAAACTTCTCGCAGGGGAACAAAGTTCAGCTTGATCTACCGGCGCATTGCGTAATTATGGAACCCGACTGAGCACAAGCGGATATACTTCCACCCCCTCCCCCCCCCCATTATTGCAGGATAAATAAAGCGCGTTGCGCCAGGGCAGTAGACTCGATTAAATTTCAGCGTTTCAGTGGCCGCCGCGAGTTTCACCTCTCGCGAGGTTACACTTGTAAAGACGAAAAAAAGTTCTTGATACGTAAAAGTGAAGGGGCTGTGTAAAACAACCTCGAAATTTCTGGCAGTTTCATTAGCGTGGCATCGACCGACCTGTATCAACTTCTTTAACTCGCGAGAGTTTAATTTATTTTACCAATCTAACTTTCATCCCCTTTGTGCGCGGACAAAACTGGCTCGTCTCGTACAATTCCATCCGTACAAAGAATGGAGTTTTACTTCACCTGAATTTTGCGCTAAACCATAAGGCGGTTAATTCAATCCGTCTTGAGGAACGGGGAGCGTCGCGCGAAATTATCGAGATACGTTGCACACTTAGGGCCGGTTTTCCCAACCTCTTGGTAAACTAATGGTTAAATTATACGCCCAGCTTTGTACAATTTGAAGGAAAAACGAAGACATTGTACAGGGTGAATCGTAATGGCTGTCCCAACCTTTTACCATAAGAGATGAATTACCGACCGCAATTGCAGCCAACTCAGTAATTATTTCTCGAGAAATGTAATTAGATGTTACACGATTGAGACATGTAGAACGAGTTTTTATCCATTTTGTCCAGAGTTGGCCACAGTCGCGGTCGGTAATTCACCTCTTATGGTAAAAGGTTGGGACAGCCTTTACGACTCACCCTGTATACTGTAACTGTTAGTTAATTTATCAAAGAATTGGAACAACCTGCGCTTAAGGGGATACTGGAGTGATTGATTCTGCAATTTCTGCACCTTTCGCTGCTAGAACTCAATTCACGAAAACATTTGTGTAATACACAAATTATGTGACTGTGTCTGTACTTTTGTGTACAGACCGAGTGTTCCACTAATCGGACTAAATCAGAGAACAGCATGATATCATTGAAATAAAGTTTAGAAACCTAACAAAAAGTCTATTCACAACCTACTACAACCTATAACCTATAACTTATTTGAGTGAATAGATTTTTTGTTAGGCTTATAAACTTAATTTCAAGGCTACCATGCTAGTCTCTGATTTAATCCGGATAGCGGGACACTTTCGATCTGCACGCAGAAACCTCATAATTTTATAATGTATTACACGAATTGACAAAAAGTGCAAAAGGTGCAGAACCACTCCAGTATCCCCTTAATCAAGAAAAATTCGCAATTAAACTTGAACTTCATGCAACTCGTTTTACTACGCGACGAGACGCGCGAAACAATTGACATCGATTCCGATCCAACGAACACCGAGGGAAGCGTCCGTAGCGAGTTTCCTTTTGTCCGTCCAGTTTCCGTTTCGATAAACAAAGTGCAAATGCACGGAAAGGATCTCGCAGTTAACGCCGACGTCGTCTTTTTTCCGCGCATCGCAAATAAGGATCCCCCCCCCCTCCCAGACAAAGGGAGACCGCGCTGCCGACGGTTCAAGGGAAAATCGCTGATGTAATAAGCGCCCGAGTTCATAGAGCGTGCAGGAACGTCGGAAAGGAGCCGAGCGAAAGAGAGAACCGAGCGGAAACTCTTTATTTCGTTTCCTTTCGACAGAGGGGTCGCGGTGGGACGCGGTAGGACGTAAATATCCAGTTTTCAAGCCGCGAAGGAACTGAGTGTTGTCGCGAGCGAGTGGAAAGGAGGCGAACGCGCGCGCAAAGGGGGGGGGAGTGAAATTAAACCCAAATTAACCCCACGATGCGTGCCCTCGAAACGGGAAGGTTTGTAAAAGGTAAAAGGAGTTGTATCGCGAGAGATACTTAATTCAGATAAATTGCGGGGAGTTGGAGGCGATCTGGTGGACCGCTGGAAGACGAGGTTTCGCTGAGGGCACAGAGAGAATCGCGAGAAGAAAATAATTATTACACCGAGAACAATGTCCGATTAAGCGTAGCCGGATAATCCAATTGCATAATAATAATAAACGGACATACCCGATTGAAAATATGATCGGTGTTACAAACTAGGATTCGTTAATTCTGTATTTTCTAGACAGTAAATTAGCGATATGTTAGATTCCTTTCCTAGAGGGCGCTCGCGCACCTTCTTTGTGGCAATGCGCCGTCGCGAACACACCTCACCTTTGTGGACTGAGGAGAAAAATCGAACGCGCTCAGTGTATAAGAACAAAGATCATTCATCTGTACAGCTCATAAAAAACGGTTGTAAAAGCAATTATTCACGACCCTGTCAGAATCGTCAACCAATCAAGAGAAAACGCAGATCTACAGACGATTCGAGATTCAGTGTGTGTATTGGGCACATACGAAACAATCGGTTTTCCAATCCATTTTATTGGATAGATTTCATCGAGTGTATCTATAATCTGATCCGAAAATTTAATCGGAAAAATTTAACTTCGGAAACACAATTTGATTGATTTGTCCGATGGAAAATTTTGTGTAAAGATATCTACGAAGTAGTACCACAAATTACAATGTTCTCAAATCAAGAAATTATATATTGCAAGTAGTATTTCATCAAAATGTACAGTTTTGTAAAAATTGGTACACAACTGTACTTGTTTTAAAAATTAGAAAAACCATAAAATCCCAAAGAATTAAAACATCTGCTTACTTGTAGAATATTACAAAAATTAACAAAAGTGTTCCGATTCGAGCATTTTTTCATGTTGATTTTTATAACACTTTTAAAATTTACGTAGCATTTCTTAGATTCTGGCAGTTATATTTAATGTTTTTGTAGACTTTTGTAGAATTATTTCCGGCAGGAGTATATTTCAAGATTAAAGATAATCCTTCTAGGAACAATGTGGACTTGAAAAATTATAAATACGAACAGTGGAGAGAGCTCGTCGGGAAAGCGATTGAAAATACAGCTCG
>NW_011967126.1:175143-178220 GCF_000949405.1 Vollenhovia emeryi
AAGTCCTAGTTTCGAGAACTGTGTAACCAATGAACCTGCAACTATTCCGTAAAAGCTGCAGGTTGATTGGCTACACATTTCTCGGAACTAGAACTTGGACCAAGTTCCTAGCATCGTGGACACAGGCCTTTCTGTACACGATCCAAGAACCATGTCCAAGTTCTAGTTTCAAGAACTGTGTAACCAATGAACTTGCAACTATTCCGTAGAAGCTGCAGGTTGATTGGCTACACATTTCTCGGAACTAGAACTTGGACCAAGTTCTAGCATCGTGGACAAAGGCCTTTCTGTACAGGAACACGATCCAAGAACAGTGTTCAAGTTCTAGTTTCAAGAACTGTGTAACCAATGAACTTGCAACTATTCCGTAGAAGCTGCAGGTTGATTGGCTACACATTTCACGGAACTAGAACCTGGACGCAGTTCTTGGACAGTGGACACAAGGCTTTAGTCCTGGCTCAGTTGGACTCGATAAGAGAATCAAAGCCATCTATTACAAGAGAATCTCGCGAGGGTGGGATCGCGCACGAGGAACAAGGTCGCGGATGGCGAGCGGATTGAATGAAACAGCCGCTCGGTCGCGTTTAGATTGCTCGATTACTATCCATCCGATCGCTGTCGATAAACGTGCGTTTACGCAGCACGCGGGATTTTATATCCCGGAAAATGAGAAAAGGAGAGCGGGATGTATATTCTATCTCTCTCTCTCTCTCTAAATATTTGGAGATACGTATTGTACCTCCATACCAGGTGCGCGCGACAGGATCAAACCGCGATGTGAAAATTGTTTACAAACAAGTTCCGCAAACATTATAAAACAAATTGTTTTTAGTTGCCGGTTTCATTACTAGAAAAAATTGTTCCTCGCGACGCGGCACAGGTGCGCCGCGCGTGGGCGGCATAGGTTAAACAAATTCCTTTGGAAAACGGAGCGAGGCGAATCCGAATCCGCCTCTCGCCGAGAGATACCATATTCCCTGTGAGATTGTCAAACACGTCGCGCGCGCGGGGGAGGGAACGAGATAGCGCGCCTTCCGGAACCGGAGAATCCGGAGAGGGAGGGAACGTAAAATCACTCCTTGCACTCCGCCGTCGTGTTTACGGTTTTGCAACAGTAACGCATATTCCATGTATAGAATATAAATCCTGCGACGCGACGTTTTCATCCGCGCGCGCGGCACCCGGGGGCGACAGCTCCCGCCCGCCCCCCCCGAGACCCGGAGAGGAGAAAACATTTCAGAATCCGATCAGAAATCGGAATCCCGTGAAGGGACGGTACCATTAGCCGGCCGGGATTTCGAGAAAAGGATTTCCTCCAAATCCCCGCCGCTCTATTAATGTCACATCTGCCATTGTTGGAAGAGGCGGAGAGCGAGCGGATTTCCATTTTGCGCAAGGTGTATCAGCGCCCGCTCGATCGCCCGCCCTCTTCTCCGCCGGCTAAGTGATGATTCTGCAGATACTTGATACCGCGCGCGCCTCGTTCAATCGTCGCTCGCGTCCGCACTAAATCCGCCGAGTAAACGCCGGAGAAATGGGGAAATTACGGGATACAGAAACATATTTTCGTTCGATCAGCGAGCTCTGTAACATACTGGAGGTCCCATTGTCTCCTATTGTCCTCGATATCTCCGAGAGAGAAAAAGAGAGAGGTGTCGCTGGACGAATCACCGTCTCTATTATCTAATTGGTCAACGATTTGCCGTCTCACCTTACACGAGTGAGACGAAAATCGTCGACCAATCAGATAACAAGGAATGAAAGAAAGATTGCTCGACGATTTTCTACCGCACTCATCTAAGGTGATTTCAAAGAAAGATTGGTCGACGATTTTCTATCTCGCTCATGTAAGGTGGAGAAAGAAACAGAGATTCATCCAACGGCATATCTCCCCCCCCCCCCCCTTATATCGGTTATCCCCTTCAACGTTGATCTTATCAATGAGATATTCCTCGGGAAACATCGCAATAAAATCACCGGAGAGTCGGGCAAATTAATTGCATTTACAATGCAATAACTCGACGGAAGACGGGCGCTGTAATTGATCGAGTGGCGCGCGACGGCGACGGCGGGGCAGACCGGATCGTTGCGCACCGGCAAAACGCCTTTAATAATTAATCCAGCGCGGAATGCACCTGACACATGGTCTACAAATTTCCCCGGTATAGTTCGGGTTTTACTCGTCCGTAATTTACTGTGGTATCACCATAACCGTGAGATACGGCGTCTTCATCGGCGGGCAGGTATCCGCCGCGTAACATGAATAACTTGCCCCGCGCGACGCGCCACGTCGATGTATACTTTATCACGTTTACGTTTCGGTACTCGGGATTTCCGCGCTTAACGGCAAATTATTGAATAACGTTAATCTAACAATCGATAGGGTTAAAGTAAGGCCCTTAAATAAAACTAAACGACCCGCATTGGCACTTTCTCGTGTGTTGATTAATCTAATACTTATTTGTTGAATTAGGTTAATATTAACATATACAGGGTGGTCTAAAAGTCCCGGAACGGTTGAATATCCCGAGAAATTGTGGGTGGATCGGAAAACGGAAAAATACGTATTTCCTATTTTTGAAAGAGCTATCGAATGCTACCAAAATTGACCCCCCCCTGTGGGTGGGGCGGGGGACAACTTTAAAATCTAAAATGGGAACCCCCACTTTTTATAACAGATTCGCATTCCACGTTAAAAAATACGTAAGTTTTGTCTGAAACATTTTTTTATTTGCCTAATACTTTTTGAGATGTTCAAGAGAAAATTTATAACTTTTTCAATGTTTAGCTTATGATATTTCGATAACTGTTTGTCAGAGGGAAAAGTAGTACAGGACTTTTTTTACTTGATTTGGTCTCAGGAATATGCTGTCGCAATAGTGCTCTAATTATTGAAAATTTTTATGTATGTAAATTTGGTAGATGGTACAATACACAAAAATTTTCCATAATTGGAGCACTATTGCAACAGCATTTTCCTGAGATCAAATCAGGTAAAAAAGTCCTGTACTACTTTTCCCTCTGACAAATAGTTAACGAGATATCATAAGCTAAACATTGAAAAAGTTATAAATTTT
>NW_011967126.1:178326-191323 GCF_000949405.1 Vollenhovia emeryi
ATAGTGCTCTAATTATTGAAAATTTTTATGTATGTAAATTTGGTAGATGGTACAATACACAAAAATTTTCCATAATTGGAGCACTATTGCAACAGCATTTTCCTGAGATCAAATCAGGTAAAAAAGTCCTGTACTACTTTTCCCTCTGACAAATAGTTAACGAGATATCATAAGCTAAACATTGAAAAAGTTATAAATTTTCTCTTGAATATCTCAAAAAGTATTAGGCAAATAAAAAAATGTTTCAAACAAAACTTACGTAATTTTTAACGTGGAATGCGAATCTGTTATAAAAAGTGGAGGTTCCCATTTTAGATTTTAAAGTTGTCCCCCGCCCCACCCACAGGGGTGGGGGTGGGGGGTCAATTTTGGTATCATTCGATAGCTCTTTCAAAAATAGGAAACACGTATTTTTCCGTTTTCCGATCCACCTACAATTTCTCGGGATATTCAACCGTTCCGGGACTTTTAGACCACCCTGTATAATATTGAAATGTGAAATTTATTAATACTTAAGCTAGTATTTAATTTCCTTATCGTGCATACACCGTCATTTCTTCCTTTCCCTTTCTAAAAAGAGAGACGTTACCGGCGCGAATGTTGTTTAATATCGAACAGTTGTGGCCGATTGGCAGCGCGGCGTGCGTCACTTCTCTTTTAAGTCTGATCTATGTGCTCTTTACGTCTAGAAACATTCTGTTTTATATAAGTGAATCAAAACGCATGAAAAATTTATCGACAAAAATTTACACGATTGTACAATTAATATGAGTTGTGAGAGGTTGATCTGATACTTTTTTCCTGTGCATACATTTTACTAGTAAAATGTGGTAAAATTTCGAAAAACTCAAAGTTCTTCAAAATGCCATGATTGCACCATTTTCAGGGTAAGTCTTCAAAGAAAATTCTCTCCGCGTAGCATTAAAACATGATTGTGCCGCACTGACATGGAGTGGTTTCTATTATCCTCTACGATGTTACGCTGTCGGAAGACGGCGTTTTCGAGAAAGGAACAATTTCGATTTCTCAAAACGCGTCGATCTCGCGGCGAGCTCTGTCCGAGTGAGAAATCTTCAACGCGCAAGTCTATATGTCGTAGCGCTAGCTAAGAAAATCCCAAAGCCACGGTGCAAGCTGGATATACGTGTGTCATCAGCGCGGCCCACGGCTGACGAGAACAAAATGCAGGCTGTATTGAGAAGTTCTCGGTGTGCCTCGAGCGACGGTGTGACACTTTATCGACGACTCTTTCGCGGCTGTTCGAACGTGTAAAATCGCGAACGACGGCGCGCGCGCGCGCGCGCGCCCGCCACACACAAGATGAAACGATTTCGCCATCGCCTGCGGTTATTACGGATCGATTTCTCGCAGCGTAATAACCGCAAATCTTTCCGACGCGCGATTATTTTCATCGCCGATAAATAAGACGTTATTAGGGAGGCCCGCAATACGATAAATTTTTTAATTCAACATTCCTGCCGTTTTCCAACCCGTCCATTTCGCTCCAATCCATCGATTCGCGTCGCAAAATGATTATTCAATTTATAGAAAATATTTTTTCGACTCGGTTCGCTCCCCTCGCACGGAAAGCTCTTCCACTGTGCGACCTTTAATATATGCCACATGTGGACGATTCGCTAATTAATTGTCATTCTCGTATTAATTAATCATTGCCATTCGTAATGGATTTAGCGCCCGATAACGTAGTCGGCAGTTTGTCACTGGCCCGCGCTACGAACACGTACGGTGCATTCAAACGCATTCCAAACATGGACGTCCGATAGCATTTCCGGGACATTACGACGTCCACAAATACTCGGAGATGTCGGTGAAATATTTAAACAGCGGCGTGTGTACGCCAGTGACACCCGCGAATTAGTCATATCGAACACTATTATGCGTGAAGAATGGCGTCGCCATCTTTTGTCCCGCGAGGAAAAAATTTATCGTGAAACGTACCCCCCTTTTTCCTTTCACAATACGTATCCTTTCACGGTTCAGCGCGTAACAATGTACGCGTGAAATTAAAAAATATTCTACAGCGATATTAGTTTTATGCACGCGCAAAGACGTCATTGTAATATTGTCACCGTGTATCATAATAATATCGACGCGCGTCGTGCAAGTCCGAGTGTGCTTGGCGTAAAAAAAAATCGCGAATAAATGTAATACCGTTAGCGAAAGATAAAAATATCCATTACGGAACTTTAGAAAGAGATACAAATATCAAGAGCCCCGTGAAATTGGAAGCTACATATATTCTGCGCTTTTTGTCTCGCTTTACAAAATGAAAAAAAATATTTAAAAAAAACAACACGCACACAAAATTTGAGCATCAGCCGACCGTTCGTCGTACTTTTTCACAGCACGGCGAAACGAGCGGTGAGCCGCGCGAGCCCAGCTCGTGAATAGTGAGATTTTCGGTCGAGGCTCTCGCCCGGCGTAATTCGGACATCCCTTTGTGAATGCACGAAACGTAAGTCCGGTGCAGTTAGGCTTAGGCTTACGTCATCGGAGAAGGGGAACACGACGCACGGCAACAAGTAAATTTCAAACTGTCGCGTAACTATAAGTGAGAGAGGGAGATTAAGTGGACTAACAACCCTAAGTGTCAAGCGTTTTTCAACGATTATCTTCCCAAATCTCTTCTCTCTATCTCTCCCCCCCCCCTCTCTCTCTCTCTCTCTCTCTCTCTCTCTCTCTTCGTTTCTCCCTCGCAAATGAGAGCTTTGAGGATACGCAAGTCGGTTGAGAAGTAATGTACTTTAATAAATTAGTTAAATTTAGCCAACATTTTCGTTACTAGAGTTTAATAAATCGCTAAATAGGATGCAAGGTGGTTGGAAGACCATCTTACCTTTCTTGTGTAGTCAAATAAATACAAAGTATCACGGTCAATTTTGTTTCGCTTGAGATGACTAATTGTAAGTTAAGGGAATCCTAAGCCGCAGGCAAACTCGATCAGTGTCGATAAGATAGGAGACGGCGTTAAAAACATCACTTATCGACATTTCTAGTTCACGATGCTGGAATTGGGTCCGAGAAATTTATAGCCAATCAATTTGTAAGTTTTACGAAAAAGCAGCAATTTTATTAGCTACACATTGCTCAGACCGAGATTTTGGATGGAATTCTAGCATCGTCAACACCATGGCTTTACTGACAATCTGGCAGATGGTTTGGCAGCGACCTCTCTCGAAAAAGCTTGCAATTATTTCTACACGCCATACTGCACTCTTTCTCTTCTTCTAGACTTGGATTTTTGGACGTGCGTTTGTTAGAAGTAATTTTTTTCTAGGTTATTAATCTTAGTTCAAATTGCACGATATTGTTCTTCTATGTTGTCCCCAGAGTATGCTGGTCTCATTTTGTATATATTTATTGTAGAATTCTTGTATCAAGCAAATATTGTCGTTAAGTTACCGAAACTTAGTAAATTCTTTTATTTTTTCCCGTTATATAATATAAAGTCCGCCAGCACAGTTTCGATTTTGCTGCGTACTTTAATTCTATAAAAGAGTTTCGCATTTCTATATAAAGCCTTAAAAGATTACTTCTAACAAAGAATGTCGATAAAACAGACGGCTTTAGGATTTAGTATATACCCTTAAGTCGAAACACGTTGATGAATTTTTACTGCATTTTAATAAATGAGCGTTCAATCTATATTCCAAGATGTCGCTTCCCTCATGGATGACCGTAAAACCTATTATTTCTGTTGCCGGAAATAAACGGCGTTTAATTAATTCTCATTTTGCAATTAAACAATTTGTAATTTCATAGAATCGATAAGTCACACCCTTCGTTTCTCCAGACAAACTTTTAACTGTCGCTATGCTCGTTCCACTTTTAGATAGCGCGCCGGTCATTTCGGTATATTTAAATTGCAAATTACTGGACGAGTCATTAGTCAGCAACGTGATACGAAGATGTGCACTGTCGGGCAGATTTTCCTGGAAATACATAACGCCGCCGGTCCTGTTCATTAAAATTTACGCGGTTCATTATATCTTGATTCAACGAATATCCTCATTTGTACCGTTTAAAAATGCGCGTGCTTTTAAAATGAACGCGTCCGCGCGGCTGCGCTCTCATTATTGACCGCGGCGCGTACCGCGATCGCCAGGATTTCTGTGTACTCTGAAAACAACGGAACGAACCGCGGACGACAACCGGCGTTGTTTCGTTCCCTCCCCTCCCCCCCTCCTCCTTCTCCGCGATATCGCATCTGCATGCAGATATATCACCAAGTTATCGGTATCCCCGTAGAATCCAGCGCGATCTCGCGCATTTGCGACGCCACTTCCGGCGCGGCGGGGGAAACAAAACGCGGGCCCGGGCGTCGTGTCGACCGGCAAAACGGCGCGATTTATCCGCAACTTTCGCAATAAATCAACAACAGAGATGCGTAAACAATTTCTATCATCTCTGGCCCGCCGGGACGCGCGGAGAGATCAATCATGGGACGCGCGACTGCGGCGCGACTTAATTACCCGACACGGTCGCCGGTCGATGGTGCGAAAGATCGCACAGCGATCGAGGACTTTAAATCGCCGATTCCACGAAAGCCGGACGCTCGATCTCGGGGGGAGGAAGGGCGGGAAATCGTGGATAACGGTCTACTCTTTCGTTCTCTCCTCTGCAATCTGTTACATTACAATTTCGAGCGATCGCGAGCTGCGCGCTGTTTGAATCCTCTCGGGCGCGCGTCTCCGAATGTTTCATCGCGCTTCATCTCCCCGAAAAATTCTGCGATAAAAATATATATAAAATAAACGAGAGACGAGTAGAAGAAAATATAAACCGTAAAAAAAAAAGTTTTTAACCAGGATCGCGCCGCGCTGCGGACGGACGCGTTGAAAATCGAATGTCGTTAATTGAAAAATTCCCGGCATTTCGATGCGATGATTGTAACGCGAGAGCGCGCGAATAAATATATGGCGGCCGACGCCGAGAGATACCGATCTCCCGCGTCGATCAGCATCCCGTTGACCCACGCCGAGGATAATCGGTGGAATGCACGTGTAAAAGCGCGTCGCGCTCGCGCGACTCCGCATTTGAAATCACACCCCGAGTTTTCCCGTCGCTTTTCAACGGCGGCAGCTGCCCGGTCCAGCTGCCATGCGGCACGGGCGTTTCGAATCCGGTCAATCTGCCGCACTTACCCCTTTAAATGGAGGCGCGCGCGCGCGCGTCGTCGTCGATTCGCTCGTTTCCCCGATTTCGCGACGCCACGCGCGGTTTTGTCGCAGCCGCGAAAAACTTTTTTTCCCCGTCGGAAAAGCGGGACGGCGATAACAATCACGGGCGACGATAACCGTCATTCGCCCCCGTTGATTATCGCCGCGGCGTTCGGCGACAAAGTCGATATTGTGCGTTTACCTGCGACGTGCGCGATTTCCAGAACGGCCGATTTGGTTAATGAAATTCTTTTTGCCGTCAACAATGCGGAATTGAAACAATTTCGATTTGCAAGGTGCTTGCACGCGCCGAAAGAATTTCGTGTAAAAGTGCAACTATTACGCGGAGAAAACTCTCTTAAAATTTATCCTTAAAAATCGTGTAATCGTGGGACGACACGGCATCTCGAAGAACTGTATGAGAGTTTTCTGAAATTTTTTTCATTAGTAAAATGCGTGGTAAAATTTCGAAAGACTCTCGTACAATTTCGAGATGCCGTGTTGTCCCGCGACAGAATAAATTTTAAGAGAAAGTTGTTTCCGTGTACAATGGGTAAAAATATTGGGATCATCTGGGCTTACATTTACACACGCCAATAAATTTCCCTCTTGCAGATAAAATTGTTATCTTATATAACAAAATAATCCGCTCTTAATTTTAACATTTTCCACAATTTTCCAATTGTTCATGCAACGAGAGTGGAAACGAATCTTTGTAAAAGTACACGAATTTATACATTTCCGTTATTAATTGTGTAATTGTTACGCTCATTATTTATGTAACTTTATATATCCTTTCTTTACAGTACAGGTGTGGATGTAGGCGTGGACACTTTCTTGCGAATAATACGATGCTTGAAATTTCGATCGAATCAGCTAAGAGTATCGGACGATTGAGACAAATTGAAAAGCTTTACTTATCTCTTTCTCTCTATCGCTCTCTGTGTCTGCACGTTTTCATGCATGGACTCGATGGCGAATTTATTATCGCCGGGACATACATATTCATCGTGACGGACGTCACTCAGGATATAGGAACCAAATCAACTGGAAGTGAGACCGTGGCCGTTGAAGCACTCACGTTGTCCGCGAACTTTATACTTTATCGATGGACGCTGATGAATTTTTACGCGCTTCATCCGTTGATTCAACGCCGCCGATGTTGTACCCGCGCGGTAAAACCAGGCGCGACGTCTAAAGGGACAAGGCGAGGAGTGGAAAAAGAGCATGGTTGATGAAGGTTCAGCAATATGCAAACGCGGGCGAGCCCCAGGAGCATCGGCTACGCGAATTACAACGCTGAATATACGGGCGCCTCTTCCCCGTCGCGCTATAATACCGTATTTCGCGCGAGATAAAAGCCCGCGAGTCCGATCAGCAGACAATACTTTGAGAGTCCGCGATACACTTGCGGGGACTCACGTCTGGACCCGATTTAGCAATGAATCAATTAAATTTTGCAATCTCGTGACACAACAGATAATTCGCCAACTTTAATTATTGTTAGCAGATTAATGTTTCGAGGCGAAAATTGCGCGGAATATATGCATAGTTTTCAATGAATTAAACCTGACAGACGGCAGTAGAGAGACGTGGCGCGTGCGTGGAATTCAACTACAAATATTTTCCTCCTCGGTAAAAGCCGTATCAATTTGCATGTCTAATTAGCCATTAGCATAAAGCTAGTTTCTTATTACTTAGCACGAGAGAGGAGCCCGGCATAAGCAGCAACAAGGCGCGTTCTCCGTTTAATCTCGCGTGTTTCAGTTCAACGAAATTACAGAGCGGACAATGTCCGTCGAATTATTTAACGCGCCGTGCAGGTAAGCCCGGCGTGTCGGCGCGCCAGCTCCGCTTTAAACGGATGTTTTATAAAAAATAAATAAAATATTTTTACGGTCGAACGGGGGTTGTTGTACGCCCTGTAGGAACGGATCCCTCAAAGGGATAAATGAAAAATATTGCGTGACTCGCTGAATTGTTGCCATACGCGTGCGAACGAAATGAATCGAAACACTCTTTTGTAACCCGGTTTCGGTCGCAAAAAGTGTATCGCGCGATATATCGGCTTTACGCGAGATTTGCACTCAGATATAGACTATCCTTAACCCAATTAACTCTTGTTATCCCTTTCACTCGATTTTTCGAGTATTTATACCTTCGCGTGAAAGAATTAAAAAAAAAAGAGGTATTTCAATACACGCGGTGAAAAGTATTTCAAAACACCGCACAGCCGTGTTTTTAAACGCATCAGTATTTTCCACGCGGAACGTTTGTCGGGTTCTCGTTAAACGATTCTAATAGAGGATAAATATGAAATATACACAATGCCGGCCGAAATTACATCACTTTTAGATTTACCGAGCACACCTTTCGCCAAAGTGCATCGATTGTGCTTGAAATTTTACAACAAACACCCGATAACACGTGCAACTTACACGTGAAGGGTGTTGACAAAGTACACTAAGATTTTCGAATTTTTCATTCGTGCACTTTAAAACTACACCCAGAGAAAATAGTTACTTAGGTAAGCAAGTGATATACGTCGAAATCGTATTTTTTTAAATCTACTAAATGTTTATTGATTTGCACCAAACGTTTTTAGATAGATTCGAAGAAAAAGATATGAATTCTAGAAATTCCAGTTAAAACGAGTTTTGTTACCGACGGAGTCAAATATTAGTTTTTACGCTTGTAAATTTTATTGTTGGCTTTTATGCACAAACTAATACCAGGACCGGACTGCACAGTAGAACATTTTCATACCAAAAACACCGAGTTTAGAAGCGTAGAAAAATATTTTTTCGTCGACTTCACGTTTCGCACGTACGCATATTTTCAAAGAGACGTTTCTTTTCACACAGGCTTCTAAGCCCATTTGTAACGGTACAGTAATATTCTGCCATGTTGTCCCGAGGGTGGACGCTAAACGTTTTGCACAGACAGCCTACGGAACTTTTATATTAAGAGGATCCTTCAGCCATCTTTTTTACCGACACAGTCAAATGTAATTTTTGCGCATGTAATCCTTTTTATTAGCTTTTATGCACAAAATAATGCCATGATAAGTTGCGGACCGTATAGCAGAACATTTTTATATTTAAAACATTCAGTTCAGAAGTCTAATAAAAGAGATATTGGATGAATTATAAGCGCAAAAACTGTATTTGACTGTGTCGGTAAAAAAAATGGCTGAAGGATCCCCTTAAATAAATAAAGTTACACGAGAAGTCGCTGATTTTTCATCGGTAAAGATCACTTCTTTGAAATGAAATAAAAGCCTAGCGAGGTCAGAATTCCAATAAATTTGTTTAATTTCAAACCTTCTTCTGGGTGCAGTTATGCTCGAAAAGTCGGAAGGCGATATAACTTTCGCCGGCACTGCATTTTCCGTTGGACTACTCACCCTCGTACACCCAATCGGGCACGCCATTGTAAATAGTACCGAACACCCCCGTGTTGGTTATCTGATAGTCATTGGCCACCTCCGCCTCCGGCCTGTAGTAGATGTTGTTCTGGTGAACGTAGATCAGGGCGTTGCCGCGCGGTGCCCAAGTCGCGAGCTGCAGCGGCGTCGACTCGTTTGCCGCCAATACCGTCTCCAGCCTGCGAACAATAAAGCGTTTCGTATAATACAGTGAAAACAACGACCCGTACGGTTATTTCTCCCGGCGCGTTCTCCAAGACGGCGACCGCTCCGCGGTTTTTCCGCCTCTCGAGCGGGAAAGAAACTGACGCGCGCAACTTGCCCGCTTTTTCCGCGCTGCACGTTTCTCGCGGTAAATAAAATGTTCGCCAGTCAGTATCTCTCGAAGGACGTTGCGCTTTCAAGGACGGACGGTCGCGGTAAAAATGTTACGAATGCAAGAGCACTTTTTACTACTTCGGTAACAAAATTACCAAAGGAGAGAGAGCGCGGTGGAGACCGGGAAGACGGAGTGTACGTACGCGCGCGCACGTCATTGTGTCTTGAAATGAGAAATACTGCGGAGCAACGTTAAGCAGCGAGATAAACGTCTCATATATTTTATATTTTTCGATTTCGCTAATGTACCGCCCGAAATGCCGCCTCTCGCGATAACTTTCTTCTCCGTTCGCGAGATAATTAAAAAAAGAAAAAATACAATGTGCAAAAACGCGAAGTACGAAGGTGCAAAACCGTAAAGCCCGGCCACCTCCTCGGAGATAATTGCGCTTCTTTGCGCGCCCGCGTCTCGCCCATCGATCTCAGTCGGATGAATTTGCGCCCGCAACGGGGTCGGTATCGAAATTCGAGTTTATGAAGTTGAGACGGATAGAGGAGACGGTGCAAGCGCCGCCGGATCACGTCCGCGTTGTTATTGCTTAGCGCTCGTGACCGATCGCCGCGACCAACAATGACGTCACTGCGCGCGTCCCGCCTCAACAATGCCGTAACTCTGTATGATTTTAGGCGGGTGGTTCTAGTTTGGAACTGCCGGACAATCCGGAGACGCGGTCCCGCATAACTAGCAGCGGCCGTATTGTCACGGCGGCTCCGGCCGGGGAAACGTAATGCGGGCGACAAATTCTTCGTCAAAGGCCCGCGGCCCCCAAACAACGGCGGGAAGGGGATTATTACCGGCGAGGGAACGATCGAATAAAATGGCGAATAAGTAATTACTCTGGGAATAATTACGATTATAATTCACGGGGCGCCGTTAACATCCGAGTGGGCGTGGCGCGCTGCGCGTTTTCGCGTATTGGTCGCGCTACGTTTACGAAACCGTATTATTGATGCTTTCAGCGCGACAGAAACTATTATGGGGAATTGCATGTTTATTGCCGGCAATAAATTATCTCTTATCGCGTTATCGTGCACGTTAATTGACTTATTATTCGTGCGATATAAATAATGTTACGCTACGATAATTAATTCCGTCGGAATGAAATTGCGTCGGCTCCCCTCCTTTGAGGGACACAAATACGTTTATCTCGAGAAGGAAACCGCTGACCAAAGTCTTGTAAACCAATGCCCACTAATGATAAGATAAAATAAGATAAATAAGATAAGCCCACTGGGTACTATTTTATCTTATTTATCTTATTTTATCTTATTTTATCTTATTTTATCTTATTTTATCTTATTTTATCTTATTTTATCTTATCTTATCTTATTTATCTTATTTTATCTTATTTTATAATGCCTCAACAAGTCTAATGCCCAAAAAATGCCTAGTAATGCCCAGTAATGTAGGATTATTTAAATTAAAAGAAGGGTAGTTTAGCAAGAACGAGGAGTTCGATTAATTTGGGCTTTAATATAAAATAATAGGTACAACGTAAACACCGTAAATCTGTGCACTACAATGCCCTCAGCGGTTTCCCCCTCGGTTTATCCTTTACGTCGTCCATACTTTTTTTCTTTCATTTCGTTCGATCTCTTCTAATTCCCCTTTAATTTTATGTCTTATTGTTTCTCGCCTCTTTCGCATGTTTTGGGATTTTAATAAATTTAAACGTCTTGTAAAAAAGAAATATTCGAATAGAGTTTTCAATTTTCCTCCGCTGCCCGCGTTTTACGATTTCCTCGTAAATTAAGTCTTGATCGGGCAATTTCTGCCAAGACTAAAGAGCTCCGCGCGCTCATTCGCGATTAGGTAGACGCTGTTTACAAAGGGCTTGAGGAAAGCCGATTAAGGGAAGTTGATTTTTGCCCTCGCGCGCGTCGTAAAAATATCATTGTGGATCCTACAATGTAGACAATGTAAATCGACAGGAAACATTCCGACCATTTGTTTACTCGAGTACCGGAGCCGTAGATTTTATGATATAGGATACAAGTTTCATCGACAGACACCCTTTTCGTTTGTACATCCACAATACGCATAGGTCTTTTACATAATCGCGTTGCCTCACGTACCGTAAAAGTTTCGCCGACAAAGTTTGACATTTTACTCTTTTAACGTCGCGTCGGTTTAAGATGCACGGTTTTAAGTTCAAGACGCGTCCGACAATAAGACGTTCGGCGACGCGCGGCGCCGCGGCGCATTCCCTTCACGTGCCCGTCATTGTTATCTTTTTTCACTGTCATTTCGGATAAAAGTTTTATCCATTTCGGATGAAAGTTTTAAAATCGAGATCAGGCACTGATATATGGCAGATTGCCAGCCCCGCAACGTCCGTTTCCGCGCGCGGGGAAACTATCGGAATCCATTCGCGTGCGAACTATTGGCAAATACATTATCGGAAAGAAACGAGCGAAGTCACTGGCTGAAGCGCTATCTCATATTGTTGGATTATTAATTAAATTACGCGGAAACAACTTTCTCGCGTGAGAACATCGGACTTATCCCTTCGCGCGGTTTCCACCGCGGCCTTTTAACTCGTCGATTGCTTCTTCTGAAAAATGAAGACGCGTTACTAAGTTACATTTAATCCAGCGGACCGATCCGATTGTCCGCCTTAGCTTTGACATTTTGAAATTTCAACGAGCGTTACGTTCGAAAGTGATTTTCGCTACGCTCCTCTCCGCGCTCTGCTTCTACTTTTTTTACGAAAACTCGCTTTCATAGAAATTCCAATCCATAAGGGAACTTCGAACGTATCGCGAAACATGCGAGTTTCATCTTACCGTCGCCGCAATATGTGCCCACAAATGCATATGTTCCTGGGATACGTTTTCCAGGTGCGCACACTTACGTACGCATCCGAAAGAGAATAGGAAGATGCTTGAGGGGGACGAGAAGCGCGGAAAGAGAGAGGCTTCTTTTCTCTGTAGACGGTAAAATCCGTTCGGATATAAACCAAAAGTACGCTCTGCGCATTCTGAAATTGATTTTGCGACGGCTTCTGGGATTACAGATGGAACAGACAAACACGTTTACGATTATGTAACCACATGTATACGCGTGGGAAAAGGAGGCGCATGAAAATCGCTTGAAATCTACGAGTGCCCCGCAAAAATCAATGTTTCTGTCGTTTACATGGAAAAAGTGACGTTGCGTCAATAGCGTTACAGTTCAGCTTGAAAATAATCTTGTTACTTCAATACGTCATGCTCTCGTTTTAATAAAACAAGCACGCGTTTCATTAACACAGTCGTTGAAGTAACCAGATTATTTCCAATTACATTCGACACTGTCAACGCATCATTTCTTTCGGCCTGTATTAATATGTCAATAATACGCAATTTATATTTTGCTATCCCGGGTAAAACTGGAAATCTCACTCGTGCAATATCTAATTATATCCAAATTCTATACTCATCAGATCTTCAGAGATACTTTTGTTGAATATTCGAAGTTGTATGTATTCAGATCTAATTAATTATTTTAATAGTACATTTAATTAGATTTAGGTAGATAACCTCGAGTATTCAAGAAAAGGATCAAATCTCTGAAAATCTGATGGATTTTAGAATTCATAGATTCTGAGAATTTCAGATGTCATGAGATATAATTAGATATTACACGATTGAGACATATAGAACGAGGTTTTTCATTTTTTTCCCCCGGGATGCTTACTCTCGTCTTTAATATTTCTCATTGTTTCGCTCATTAATTGCAATTATTTTAGTAACTACGTTTTAAACAATCCTCGAAATGTATGTTGGAAAACCGCGGCGAAGATTACTTCGTACACGGAGAAAATTTTCTGTTAAAATTAGCCCTGGAAATCATGTAATCGTGGAACATTTGATGGATTTTTTGGAAATTTGACTATACATTTTATCAGTAAAACGTATACAGACAATACAATTATTAAAGAAATGTGTAGTAACATTTTACGGAACTCTCATAACTCTTCGAAATGCCACGTCGTCCCACGATTACATAATTTAAAAAAATTGGTAAATA
>NW_011967126.1:191423-199549 GCF_000949405.1 Vollenhovia emeryi
CGGGGGGCGATGGGGGTGGGGGGTTTCCCCCGATGTCTCCATGCATGCGTACTTCTCAAGACATGTATATGATTCGTAAAATTATGCTTTATTTAATCAACTTTGTATGCATATAACTTTTTAACGAACTACGAGCGACGGCTAAAACCTCTTCAAGGTCACTCAGGAGGGCGACCTTGACAACATATGTCAAGGTCAAGGTCATCGGGGCTGGCTCCCTTCATCGATATATTTACCAAAAAATTCTCTCCGCGCATCACTACTGCGAGTTTTGCCAAATTTCACCATACATGTTACTAGTAGAATGTGTGGTGAAATTTCAAAAACTCTCATAAGATTCTTCGAAATGCCATGTTGTTCCACGATTACATGATTTTCAGGGTAAAAAGTTTCACAGCATGACATAACGTAGCAAAACGTCTACTAAGTATAATTATTAGTAAAAACGTATGGTATAGTTAACAAAATTCTCATAAGATTCTTCAAAATGCCATGTCGTTCCACGATTACGTGATTTTCAGAAAAAATTTCCAGAGAAAATTCTCTCCGTGTACTTATCAAAGACGGAAGTCCATCGAATTAAACCGGGAGGGGGATCTGGGGTGCGAGACAAATGTTGGCGAGTTCTTAAAAAGCTGGATCAGAGTGCGCCGAGCCATTCGACCACTTCCTACCGCGAAAGAACCCGGGGGTCTCTCCGGTTAAGATTCGCGCAATGACCCGCGGCGCTTTCGCACAGTCGGCCGCGGGGAAATCGATGAAAAGCGTAAGGCGCGCGACGTCGTGACCGCCCCGTGTCGTCGCCGGATCGCTCGTCGTCCCGTCGCGGCAAACTTCCTCCCGAAAAGCCATAAATAAAGGCGCCGGTATTCATGCGGCGTACAAACCGGGTTTATGGCGGGACCAGGGCTCGCCTCGCCTCGCCTCGGCCGGAATATATCGCGGGGTAACTCTCACGGCTTATTTACCCGCCTCGTTCCCTGCGCTTTTGCCTTCGCCCCCCGGGTACACCCGGTGTATCCTCGTTCCGCCTTTTATCGCGACACCGAGAGCCAAAAACGACGGCGAGTTTACTGCCCCGCTTCCTCCCCGCGACTGTTCTCCACGCCGTTGCCACCACGCGCGAACAAACCGTCGTGTTGCGGTTTTCGCATAAAAAGGGGAGAAAAAAAATTTCGCCCACTTGGTGCTCTTTGATTTTTTAAGCCGGCCGGAAATAATGAAAGAAGAGACATTTTTAATAACAGCCTAAACAAAACAAGAAGTCACGATGAAGTCACAATTGTAGCGTAATGATTATTAAATCATATTTTGATCACGACAGAAAATTGCTCAAATTATGATTTTGACATTTACACGGCGAGAATTTTCTTTTAAAATTTACCCTGAAAATTATCGTGGGGCACCATAGCGTTTTGAAGACCTTTATGAGAGTTTTGCAAATTTTATCATACATTTTACTAGTAACTATAATTGTATATACTATACACAACATATTGTACAATACTTACATATATATTTTACTAGTAGAATGTATGGTAAAATTTTAAAAAGCTCTCATAAAGTTCTTCAAAATGCCACGTTGTCCCACGATTATACATGATTTTCAGGATTAATTTTAAGAAAAGATTCTCTCCGTCCACCACTATTCAAAGTTCTTTCAAATTTTACCATACATTTTACTAATAGAATATATGGTGAAATTTCAACAAACTCATGAAGTTGTACAAAATGCCACGTTGTCTCACGATTACATGATTTTCAGAATAAATTTTAAGAAAAAATTCTTTCCGTGCATCACTACTGAGAGTTTCTCAAATTTACCGTACATTTTACTAGTGGAATGTGTGGTTATTTCATGTTATTTCAGGATTACATAATTCTTAGGGTACACCAACTCTTACCACACATTCCACTAGTAAAATGTATAGGAAAATTTCAAAAAATTGTCAAAATTCTTCGAAATACCCACGATCGCATAATTTTGAGAATAAATTTTAAGTAACAATTTTCTCCATGTATATAAATCGATGTATCGCGGAGAGTTCGACCTGAGCTTCGGCCAGTCGGAAAACTAACGGCGAAAATAATTTTTCTCTTGCGCAAACTCCAATCGTGTTTTATTCGACGCGGCTAGAGAGATTTCGGACACACAGACACACACACACACACACGCACACGCAACGACACCATTATTACAATTGCAAGTAGAAAGCGTTTCAGAGCGGAACGTTTTATCTGCGGCCGAAGTAACGTCTTGGCGCGAGTCCATTTTCCTGCGTCGAATGAGTCGGATGCGTATCGCAAATACAAATGCAAATGAGTGTAAATTTCGTAAGGAATTTATTTCGTCGCTCGTCCCGGCGTTATTTCTCACGTTCCGGAAAACGTCTGGCGGCATACGCTCCGCGGAAGGAAAATCACTTCCTCATGTCAAAACGCACGCGGCTGAAATTACGGCGCGTACCATTGCGCGCGATATATGTGTCAGAGGCGAGGGTGTGTTCCGCGTTTTCTCAAGAATGCACGTTTATCTTTTCACTCCCGCGCGATACCGCCGTCAGGCGGTCCACACAATGGATTTTATTTGTCTGTAAAATTCATCGTGAAATAGACGATTGGGCGTTTTATTCGTTTGAAATAATAGCCTGTATACTTTCATGTCCGAAGACGCGCAAAATAATTCAGATACACATATATAGTGTGCCGTTAATTTTATTCATTTATTCATTTTACTCTGCAATTTATTCTTAATTTTAATTTTACCCCGTCACACTCGCGTGTTCTTCGAACAAAAGTGTGTTCGAAATTTATCAAGTAAGGCAATCGTCCGGATTTTCAACTGGAAATGAATTGTCTTGTCGGCAATTATGTGAAAATTGAATATATTCTACTCTGAAATGTGCTACTCGGAAAATAATCCTTTGCGGCGTCTCGTTCGCGGGTTTCGCCTTAAAATCCAGCTTTTCCCCAAAGCTAACGACGAAACTCAAACTTGACAGCTACGAGCACGGGCGTCCGCCCCTCGCGCGGTGGTTGCGCGGTTAAACCGTGAAACAGCCGCTGCTGTGTGCAAAGATGACGTGCGCGGCCTTTGCGTCTGCGAATCACGTTCAGAAACGGACTGGGGTTTGATCTGCGCGACTATTTGAGTACGATGATCTCAAGCGCGACGGTAAAGTCCAAAATCATGGGATTCACTTGCCGTCGGGGACCACCCAGGCATCCGCACATAACGGCGAAATTTTGCGGAATCGGGCTCTCTCTCTCTCTCTCTCCTCTCTCTCTCTCTCTCTTTCTCTCTCTCTCTCGAAGCTGCAGTGCGGTGAGGTTCATTGCAGCAGCCTCATGGATTCCGCGTGGATGAACCTCAAGGCACATCGGCTCCTTTGGAGAAGTGCGAACGGCGGGGATCCGCGACAAGGACGACCTTATATCCCCGCGGATTCCTCCACAAGACAGAGAGAGAGAGAGAGAGAGAGAGAGAGAGTGAGAGAAAGAGAGAGAGAGAGAGTCTCTCTGCGGTTTTGCGCGATCGTGAGAAATTGGTCTCCGAAATTTTGCGAGTTTCACGGGCGACCTAGTTTTTCGGGTGATTTAAACTCCGAGAAGTTCGGCTAATATAAAAGAATCGCCCGCCTTCTCTCTATAAAGGCATTGATAATGCATAACGTCGCGGGAGAAATTTATTCCTCGCTTATTGCGCCGAATCATAAATCTTAATCGCGGGGGTAAACAATTCGAAATCCGTTGGAAGAGCATTTGTACGCGTGTTTATTTGTATACATTAATTAGTGTTCCATATTTTATGAGAATTTATGTACATTTGTGTACACGCTCCACAAGTAAATAGCGGATAGGGAACAACAATAATATTTATATTCTCGTATATATTGTAGAATTAACGAGTAAACAAATATATGTATATGCGGTTTAACGTGGGCAGGCGAAATGCACAAATAAATTTAACAAGAGGAATACTAAACAGATTGTTGATATTAATTTACATACGGCTCTAATTAATACTTGAATCAGAGTTAACGATATACCGAAACGGTCCACCGAAACGAGACGTTTAATAAGATATTTACTTCGGAACCAATGAGGAATCCTTAAGGGGACGCTGGAGTGATTCTGCACTTTTTGCCCCTAGAACTGTCAATTCGAGAAAATATTTGCGTAGTACACAAACTGTGAGACTTAGGACACAGCTCGAGAGTGTTCCACTATTCCCACTAAATGAGAGAACAGCGTGGTATCGTTGAAATGAAGTGTAGAAGCCTAACAAAAATCTATTCACTCGATTAAGTTATAGGTTATAGGTTAGGTAATCTGTAACTTGGTATCATTGTGGCCTTTGTGTACAGACCGACAGTGTTCCACTAATCAGCATGGTACCATTGAAATTAAGTGTACAAGCCTAGCAAAAAATCTATTCACTCGAAT
This sequence comes from Vollenhovia emeryi, assembly GCF_000949405.1. Classification (NCBI taxonomy): domain Eukaryota; kingdom Metazoa; phylum Arthropoda; class Insecta; order Hymenoptera; family Formicidae; genus Vollenhovia; species Vollenhovia emeryi. The sequence goes on from NW_011967126.1 coordinate 195,870, forward strand.
AAGTTATAAGCGAATAAATTTTTTGTAAGGCTTGTAAATTTAATTTCTATGATACCGTGCTGTTCTCTGATTCAGTCCGATTAGTGAAACACCGTCGGTCTGTACAAAATGCAACAATATAATTTGTACATCACACATAAAGATTTTCATGGACTGACAGTTCTAGGAGCGAAAGGTGCAAAAAGTGCAGAATCACTCCAGCATTGCCTTAACACGAGTGAAAGAAAGTGCCGTTAGAAATGCAGAAAACGATTTCCGGATCCGGTATTGTTGCACTTCAATCTAACGTACATACAACAGCTGCAATTATCTTAAATGGAGATTTCTGAAATCTAGAATAAACTGCAGTACACGCAAACTAAAATTTATTGGTACAATATATCACTCGTATCTCAATACGGTAAGTCAATCTTATTCAATCCGAGAAAAGTCTTTTACCGCATGAGGCCGCGGTAACTTTAAACGTGTCAAGAATATTTTTTGTCTCGTCGTCAAAAATTCTTCCGGAGAGGATGGGGAGGCTCTTAAGAGGCCGCGATTTGTCCTGCCCCCGCGAGGCCGGCGAACGTCCCGATATCGCGGAAAGTGCAACGCAACCGAGCGGGTAAGCTCGTACCTCGGAAGACAGCTTTAAATTCTTTCGCCGGCGCGGGACGAGGGGAGAGATCGGGAGCGGCGGGCCCGGTAATCGTGATATAACCGCTCCTAAATGCTGAGTTAATGATCAAATCCGCGAGGGAAAGTTCTCGGACGGGGAAGCGGGACGCGCCGGAGGCGGGCAAGGTGGTGAGACGGTAAGATGGTGCGGGATTAAATTCGCGCGCAGTTTGTAATTTGCACGCGGCGCGGTGTGCGGCTTTTCCCGATTCCCCCCGCTCGCTCCCCCCCCCCTCCTTTTCTCGAGGGCCGAGATTAAAATGCAAATCCGAACTTGAAATCGCGGAATAAATTTGAGATATGATTGTCGCAAACGCCGCGGCGACACGGCTCGTTTACTTACAGAGTGTCCAGGTTCACGATCCTGTAATGGGCCAGGTACGTATGGCGGTACAGCTGAAACAGAAAGCGAGGGCGACACTTGAGTCAATTTGCCGAGATTGTCGGGCGGGAATTAACGTAAGGGCGGATATACGGAGCGATATCGCGCGGGACGCGAATTTTTCCTCGTAGATTTTCCGCCCTGTCGCGAGGCAAATATCACGCGTAACGCTTTAGTCCCTAAGGCCCGGTTTCGCCGACGTCGCTTAACTTTAATCTCACAATCAGTTTAATTCAGTCCTCGCCTCTTTCCGAGGCGACAGATGGAAGGAAACGAAGGATGAATCAAGCTAAGATTAAAGTTAAGCGACATTGGTGAGATCGAGCCTGAGACATCCTTCACAGCGCGAGACGCATTTAATTGCGACTTGTCATCTTTCCTCTCCCACTTCTCGCTGCATTTTGAGGAGAAATGACCATGTCCCGACTCGCGTCGGATTATTCCCGACAGATCTCGCCCGTTCTATTCGAAAAGGGCAAGTTTTCAGGCCTTTAAATTTATTCTTTCCGCCGCGATGATTCATTTTGGGGACACGTCGTATGTTTCCCGATAAACCGATAGCGGGGAAATCGATCAAAACGTTCGCGGGGCCAATGACATTCAAGTGATGGAAATTCCCGCTTCTGAATCCGCGGCGTTAAAAATATCCGCTTCCGTGCAAGGCATTTGAGTGTGGCCGAGAATACGGATGACATAAAATACGATAACATGCCACCCGGATTCCATTTCGTTACCGCACCTCGCCCTAGGTTTCCCCCGGACGGTACCTAGGGCCGGGGTGTGTGCTGGTGGCTATAAAAACCTCTCGCTCGTGCCACTCGCGTCATTCACGTGGCACAGATAGAGCGACAAAAATATAATAAAGTCAGCGCTGATAAAAATACGTCCCAGGCTCTGCGCTCGTACACTTCGCATATATACGAAATTAGCATACAGCATAAATGTGATAAGCGCGGCGCGTCGCGCAATACGGTTGACACACGGCAACATTAATGCACTGGCTGAATATAACATAATTAGGATAAGTTAATCTCCTTAGATAATTAAAATGCTGCGTACGCACAAGAATAACAGGGTTGAAAATGCAATTTACCAGATTAACCATACGATGAATACATGCTCTACATTCTAGATTAATTTATATTAATTTAATTAACAAAAGTATCTTCTCTTTCTCTTTCGATTGTTAAAATTTTATCTATTTTACTCTTCTCTTTTTTTTTATACAGAGAGGATATTACACAATTCTGCGTAAATCATTGTGTTAACGCGGTAAAAACATCGTTGTTACCTACTAGCGAGAGATAAAATACATTTCGATTCCAGAACACTACTGGAAAATCTCGCTTTTATCCAAACCTGAATTTTATTTCATATCTCGCACATATGCAAAAATCTGCGTCTGTTCTTTCATGAATTTTTTCATTATTATAGCATTTGAATTCAAATGTAGCAAAAGAGAAAAAGTCCCGTAAATTCTGGACTTCTATCGAATATGATTCGATCAGACGTCGGGCTTACGAACTCCGGGGCCGTATCGTACACACCCGCCTCTCGCAAAGTCGTTTAACTCGACCGTATCTCACGATTCTCGCAGTTTTCCCTCCCCGTGCATACGGGACTCGCCGCTAATAATAATCGTAGCAATAAAAGCAATAAACGACTAACCGTGCACCTGAAGTTTAAACAGCGAGCAGCGAAACCAATATCAACGCGCGTGCGAATTCGCCGGCGGGGACTCTAAACCACGCTTAGAGAAGTTTAACGGTCAAACTTCGCGCCGCTTGTACGGCGAGTCATGACTCGCGGGAATTCCCCGGGATGGAGAGCGCGCGCCTTTTTATCCGGGATATGCATTTTATTCGTCCGGTAGTATCAAGCCGAACTCGCGCGCGTTTGAATTACGTCGATTAAACGTGACGAAATGCACTTGCCGATCGCGACAACTTAAATATCGTCGATCAAATTTACGCGACGCATTCAACGACCATTGGGAGAGCCAGTTTTACGACCATCTGCTGGGTATCTTGCGGGAACCGCCATTTTTCATGCACTTTTTACGAGCTATTTCCATATAATTGGGTTTACTTTGCATTCGTTGACAAGTTAATCCCACACGGGGAGAGAAATTTCTTTTAAAATTTACCTCGAAAATCGTGTAATCGTGGCATTTCGAACAACTTTATGAGAGTTTTTGCAATTTAGCGCACGTTCTACTAGTAAAATATATACACTAGTAAAATGTGTGGTAGAATTGGAAAAAATCTTACAATTAGTAGTGATGCACGGAGAGAATTTTTTCTTAAAATTTATCCTGGAAATCAGGTAATCGTGGGACGGCATTTTGAAAAACCGTATGAGAGTTTTTGAAATTTTAACACCCATTCTACTAATAAAATGTATGGTAAAATTTGAAAAAACTCTCAGTAGTGACGCACGGAGAGAATTTTTTAAATTTATCCAAAAAATGAAGTGATCGTGAGACAACGTGGTATTTTGAAGAACTTTATGAGAGTTGTTTGAAATTTTACCACGCATTCTACTAATAAAATATAGGGTAAAGGCAGGTATTATGGCCATAGTTTTGATTTGAGGTCATAATTTTCAAACCGCTGGTTTTTTATTTTGTAACTTTCTGAAA
>NW_011967126.1:205999-212788 GCF_000949405.1 Vollenhovia emeryi
TGGTGAAATTTGAAATACTCTCAGACAGTTGTTCAAAATGCCACCTTGTCCCACGATTACATGATTTTCAGAATAAATTTGAAGAGAAAATTCTTCCCGTAATTACTACTGAGAGCTCTCTCAAATTTACCATACATTCTACTAGTAGAATGTGTGGTAAAATTTCAAAAAACTCTCATAAAATTCTTCAAAATACCGCGTTATTCCATAATTATATGATTTCCAGGGTAAATTTTAAGAGAAAGTTCTCCAAGTAAGTAACGTAGCGCGGCCATTGGCGCGAGCGAAAGTTCCAAACTATCTAAACCGAATGGTTGAGAGCTCTTGGATATCCGCGCGCCGTTCGGCGCGGACGATTACTTCATTTTCAGCGGCTGGCTTGGCGTGTACCGTTGTATAAAATTGAGAACGCCGCTATTTCGCGGATATACGACGCCGCTGGGAATACGAGGGCGGCGGAAAGAGTTTGGAGCGGGATTTAACGTTTCTTGCCCGGGTTACAGGAGTTTCTCGGCCGCGCGCGCAGGAGCAATTCCTAACGCGGAATTAATTCCTGCGGCGCCGCGGGACACGCCGCGCGGCGGTACCATTCTACCATGAAGCGCCGGGCGCTCGCTTCGATTCGCGCGGTTCAAGCATGGATAGGCAAGAATAGCTGCGAGAAGGGCGGCATTGTTTGCGCGGATATGTGCAAACACGTATACACGAGCGAGCGGACGATCGTAATCTCTCCGCGGAGAAGTTTATTTTGCGCCCCGCTGACCAGACAGTTTTTCATATCTCCACTTTTCATCCACCGGAAGGAAGGGGAGAAAAAGGGGCTCGCGCGCCCGCGCACGTAATTCCGGGGAGAAATTCAAGCGATTGATGCGATCCTTCAGATATTTTATCGATATGTTATTCGTTGATAAGCGAAGACGTAGCGACTTTGCGAGCTTCCTCCGCAGAGTTTTTCTTCAATTACGTAACGTGTGGTTAATTAAGTAAGAATCTCGATGCACCGTACTCTCGATGCATTCAGGCTGCGGTAATTTGACCTAAATATGTTATTGCCGATAGCGCCGTAACTGTATTACGACAAACGCAACGAACGGGTCGCCTGATGGTCCAAAGTTAAGCAGCTTTGATCGCAATTTGTGTTAGAATGAGTGACCATCTGGAAACAGCGAGTTCCCTATCGATAGCGACGCGCTCCCGTGCTTCCCGCTGCACCGCGCCATTTTACGTGACGGAATTACACCCGGCGGATAATTGCCCGGGCTATTTATCGCGATGAATAATTAGCAACGAATAGTTAACTTCTATAATGCTAAGCGCGATAAAATAGCCAATTTATGTAACCACATTGGCCGCGCTTGCGCAACACAATGCGCAATGATAAACTACGATAGTAACAAATAAATAAAACAATAATACATGAGTGCGATAAATTATTTCGGGGGGGGGGGTGGGGGAGGAAACTTCCCCGTCCTTCATTTCCCTTGTATTCCAAAATGCATGCGGCGATATTTGATAAATTATTTATTCGTTGAATAAAAGAACAGGACGCGCCGTGGCGGCCGATGGCGAATGTAAAAACATGACGTAATTTCTGCGGACGCATTCGCGCTTCAATAATGCACCTCGCGATTGTTGCTGTTAATTTCGTCAAGGTTTTTCCCGCCCCGCGCACTTAATTTCCCAGAGGCGAAGAGCATCAGCGTTCGGTTTCCGGTTAGCTGGCCGCGGTCCAATACGAACGGCCGGCCGTATCTCGAAACACAAAATCGCTAATGTCGCTAAAAACTAAAAAGCGTCTCGCGCGCGGCGGTCGATTAAACGGACAGATGCTAATTAGGAAACTTTTGTACAAAACGGAGGGGGGAGGGGCACGCGGGAGGGCTCCGTCGGCGCAGTGCTTTCCCCGCAATTAATTTTTGGCGCATAACTCACCCGAGTTAATTTCCCAGAAGGATAAAAACGCGCGCGTTAACCCGCTCGATTTTATATCGTTTAGATTAGCGGACGGATGGAGCGGTCGATCCCGCGTGCGAGCTTCAAATTTTAATAGCAGTCTGAATAACTCCTGACGTCATACGAGCTTTCTCCGGCGCTTTTTAACCCGCGCAATTTCGCCGGGACGCGGACGTTCGGATTACTTCGGAATAAATATTACGCGCGAAACGTTCCGCCGCGGAATTCCCGCGGATTATTGTTCGGCCCGTATTAGCGCGGCTTCTAAATTAAACAAATCATTAATGCCAAAGGCCGCCTGAAATCCCAATTGTTCTGGTGAGTCAACATTTTTTATCACGATAGTGTTTTCCCTTCGCGGTGGAGATTTAACTTTCTGCGGGGAAGAAATCACTAAGGAATAAAGTTAACATTGTTAAATGATGAAGGACCGGCTTTTCCAACCTCTCGGTAAGCTAACCGATGATCGAATTATATGTCTACCTTTTTTTACCTCATCATTTTTATTTATCATATACCTATCATCATTTCTTTACACTGTACCATATTTTGTTGATTTAGTCGCGCTGAAGGTGAAAGGAATAATTCAAAAACGTCCGTTATTCCTTTCTTGTTAATTTTATCACCTTAAAAAGACGCCAAGTATAAGCGCCATCCAATCCAGAATTATGTAATTTAATTATTTGGAGAAATTTTTTTAGAAAAAAACACATTTTTATTGCTCCTACAAAAGTAACGATATCATCAAATTGTACCAATTAAAATGGATATTAATACAAACTAGATACTTAATTATTTTTTGTATTAAAATGTTATATCCAATCAATCGAACATAAGATTTTACCAAAAGAAATAAAGGTTATAACTGTATTTTAAAGTAAATGTATTTTATTTGATTATTTGACTGTGGGCATTTTCTTATAATTGATTTCTGCTCAGTCATTTGTTATTATCTTTTTAATTTAGAGGAAAAATAAAGACATACATATGATTCAACTATCAGTTGACTTACCATAAAGGTTGGAACAACCTGCCCTAAAGGGCGAATCAGACTAGCGATTGTCGACTCGGGTTGGATTGGGATTGGTGATCAACGATTGTCCTCTAGCCAATGAGAGTCGAGTAGATCGCTTGCTTCGCTCTCACTAGCTGGAAGACAATCGCCAGACCCAATCCAATCCGCGTCGACAATTGCCAGTCTGACTCGGTCTTGAGACGCATCGACTGGCAGTTGGGATGGCGAGGGAGAAAACGTTAGCTACAAACTCGATTCTACACTGGTTATAAACTCGTTACATTCCTCGACAAATTTGTCATTTATTTTCAAGTAAAGCGCCAAGTGCGAGGTAGAATTTCAATTCGCCGCGTTATTGTCGCGAACGAGGGGAACGGGAGACGACGAGAAATGAAATCTTTATTTGCCGACTACCGTAACGGAAGTGCGAGGGGTTCTCTGTTATGTAACACACAAAAATGGCCGGGACCGCGCGGCAAAATGATTTTTGATTTTCGCCAACGGAATTCAGATTGCAATCTCACGCGGCCATTTCTCCCCGAATGACTATCCGTCGCGGAGAACCGGGAGCGAATGAAGAACTCGCGCGATATAGATGTGGGGTCACGTTTCGATTTTCACCCCGGTGATTCGCCTTATCCGAAAACGAGCAATTTATTCGGAAGAGCCCCTCTCTCTCTCTCTCTCTCTCTTTCTCTCACACACACACGCACGCGCGCCCACGCACATCGACCCTCTTCCGTTGTGCGAATGGACTGCCGAATCGAGCTTGTTCGTACGAAATGTGTATTTCGCCCCGTTAAAGCCGGTCACGCACCGAATCAGATCAGTCCCGGAATCAGATATCGTATCATCACCGCGGTCTATATTGGCCCGGTAATAATTGATAGATTCACGGGGACATAGAGATGGGGAGAGGTTTACAAGAATTTCGTCAAACCCGGATCCGCGTATCGATCCGATAGCGAATCAAATATTGATTTTGGACAAATTGCAGTACAATTTAAACCGTGGTATTATCGACCTTTCGTGTGTGTCCACTAGCGTCCTGTCCGGCTGTGCTCCAATTTCGGGACAATTCCCGAAATTGACTAAGGAAATCGCTGCTAAATAAAACTAAGCGGCACAAGCGGAAAAATAATGAAGTTTTAAGAAGTGTTTTATATAAAAATGTACGACTGGCGCATAAACAATGGCACACACTCACGCGCTTTTCCACGATAAAAGTAATAAAACGGACTTGTCCTACCGCTGCGATTTTCGAACCGTTAATTCCGGACTAATCCGCGCGCTCGCGAGTTTGAAGAAGTCAAATCTCGAAAAGTGCAATAAGAATATTTCACGCGGATTCACCGCGCGCCGTTCAGTCACTATAGCCGGGGATTAGTGCAATTTGCATAAATCGCGACAAATGGAATAATTCATTGCCGACTCGCGCGAGCGGACTCGGGCGCGATGGACGAAATTAATTAATTACGCGCGACGGTCATTAAGGAGTAAAAATCGCCGCTGCGATTTATGTCTCGCGGGGTAACGTGCATATAAAACTTGGAATTAAAACGCGAGATGCAATCGCGGGCTTTAAGTCTCCAAGTTCTAAAAACCCATATTTGATATCGGAAAAAGTCCTGAGCCGAGCGCGCATTATCATAGCGCGTAAAACTTTGTAATCCCGCGATAGAATCTCGGCTATTCGTCCCATATTAATATTACGTCCTGTCGATTTATCAAATTAAAATAATATCGAAACAATCCGAGCGAGATGAAATAACTGAAACGTCAGCTTCGACAATTGCTACGCGCGGCGATTTAAATAACCAAAGTACACACGGCGTCATTCGTGCCTACCCGTCTGAAATTGTACGCGGTTTGAAGCGCGTGTTTGAAAAGCGTGTGCCCTTCTATATTTTCACGCACCGTGGCCAGGAAAACGGCAATGCTGATTCGCCGTTTCTACAGTCATGACGAACGAAGGATCAGGGTGCTTTCCTGCAATGTACACAGTCGACACTGTGTAACACGGTGAATCGTTCTGTCTTCGTTCTTTGCCATCGTTAAACAAGGATGAAACGATTCCGTGTTAGCTATCAATTAGTGTCTCTTGCCGCAAAGCTCCCTTAGAAAGTCGTACGCTTTTCAAACGTCATTAATGCCTTAGCCATCTGAAGTTGCACGCGGGTCGAGGCAGTTTTGAGAAGCGTGTGACTTTCTAACTCTTCGTGCGCCATGACACTGAAACCGGAAACGCTGATTCGCTGTTTCCACATAGCGTTTTCGACTGACTGGAACTGACATGGGTTTTAGCGCTCCCGGAGCGATTAACCCGAAGATACTAGGAACATATGTTCGACCGAAAATGGGTTATGAACCTGGGTTAGGTTCTAGTTACAATATTCTTGTCAATTTTATGATAAAATCGAAAAGTTTATTGGTACACTTACGCGTTATTATCGTCAAAGAATACTTTGCTCCACAATAAACACGCACGTATAACCTGATTGTAACCTAACGTAGCTTCTTAGCACTGATGGATCAATTCGCAATGGTATGGGTCGAACATGGGTTGCATTTGGGTTATTTGTCTAGTAACCTAAAACAAAACTCGTGACGTCATTAATCGCTCCCGGAGCGATTAATCCTGGTCCAGTCGAAAACGCTAATAGTCATGAAGAACGAAGAGTTAGAAAATCGCACGCCTTTGAAAAATGCCTCGATCCGAGCGCAACATTTTTCCTCAGCGCGCGAATTTTACAACTGTTGCAAAGCAGCTTTTTCCACTGAACGCGGCCATTGATAACGCCGTGTGTACCTACAAATATCGTTAACGGTACACAATACGGATTCTATCGATCGCGAACACTCCCTGCGAGTTTTTCGAGCTTCGAAATGAAGATTGCGATGCTCGGACCGAGGGCCGTTAACGCTCTCTTAAACGGCGCCGTTTGCTCGTCTCCTAATAGCGTCGCCAATGTTTATCCCGCCTCTCTAACGTCGCATTACGTTAACGTGCCAAATGGCGCGTCGCATCGCCGGAGGAAACGGAACGCGCGGGGGCGATTCGAGTCGCGGGAGCGATGAATACGTACCCGGCTCTGGCGACGCGTTCCCTCGATTCGCCCCGCGAGATCGAGGAGACACAACGCGGCGAATGCGCCGCGCGATAGACGGCAGGTCCCCCCCGTCCGATCGGGATCGACTTTATCCACCGCGAGCACCGAGTGACGGTGTTCTGCTCGTGGCGACGGGAAAAATCTCGAACCTTCTCGCCTTTATCGGTGCGGAAAAGCGGCCCCTTCGCGGACGAACGGGCACGACGAAGGCGTAAGAACGTCGACGCGAAAGTGCGCTCACCTCGATTCCGCCGAGAGATGCACATTACGGCTAGTGCACACCGGGGCGTGTATCCACGTTCCGAGTGCCTCGCGATAAGCGCGAAGCAGCCCCTTTTTTCACCTTGTTATTAACCGCGCCCTGTCAGAAAAGGATTTCCGATAACAAAAAGGAAAGAATTCTTGACGTGTTCAAACTTATCGCAACCTGACGCGGTCAAAAAGATGAGATCGATGTTAGGATTAAATGAATAATTCCTATTCTACCCTCCCGAACTAAATTGACATGCTATATTGAAAATAAGGATAACATAAGCTTACTAGAACGCTGCTCGCGTTATTCAGCTTCGATAGAAGATAGTCGAAAAGCTGAATGATTAGGTACATGTGTGCAAACTAATGAGCGCGTTCCGGCAAGACACTGCTACCGTAGCGCTACAGCTTTTTTGCTATAATTGTAGCGGCGCCATACATTAGCGTGCATAACTTCAA
>NW_011967126.1:213738-219583 GCF_000949405.1 Vollenhovia emeryi
CGAGCGCCGGCTAAATCCTTCTGAGGGTTACTCAGGAGGGTGACCTCTATAATATATGTCAAGCCCAAGGTTATTGGAGGTGGGTGTGTTAATCTAAATAATTACCGAAGATTGGCTCATGAATGACATATTGTTCGATGATTTATCAAATGGAAGCAACAATGAAGAGGAAGCAGTTCCGCTACAGTTTTGCCGGAAAGTTTTGCCGAAAACTACCGTGCGCTACCGTAACGCTATAGTAGCAGTGTCTTGTCGAAACGCACTCAATGTTTAAATATTGTACGATTGTTGAAAACTCGGCGATATGTGACAAATAACAGAAGGCCAAATTAGGAAGCGAGGAAAATTAAGTAATACGCCTCCCCCCTTCTCTCTCTCTCTCTCTCTCTCTCTCTAGAAATTATGTAACTAATTAACTATTAAATAGATATCAACGATGTTTTCCTCTCTTATATTACTTTTATACGTCAATTTATTTTTATTTCACATAAATACCCATACAACACAAAAGCTTGCAACAACATTGCCGCAAGATTGCAACATTGCATCTTGCAGTGTAATGGTACATAGATATTGCAGAGACATTATTTTACAATATTACTTTAGTAATGTTGCAGCAATATTATTTTAAAATATTGATACAATTATGTTTGTAATATGTATATTGTTTCCTCACATCACTTTTATAGTTTACTAGAAATGACAAAACGCCCGTTTCGCGCGCGCAGTTTGTAGTTCAGCACTGTACATAGTATTTTTGAGAATTTGTATACACGCAAAGAGAAGTAATTGTATGCGCAACGTCAATTTAAAATAAAAAGTAATTTTTCACTCACTGATACGACTTGCAACAGCACAGTTGTACATACATCGTCAACTAGGTATATATGTTAAACTGTAACAATACAAATATGATTATAAACTAATCATGTAAAATTGAAATTATTGTATCAAATATAGTTTATATTTTATATTTAAAAAAATAGGCATTTATCAAAATAATTATATAGAATGCTGAAAAAGTCTTCCTTTTAAATATAAACTGACCAAATTTTATACGTATGGTTTCGTCTCTAACACTTATTCGAATTCCCGTTCGAATCTTTTGACTAAATAAAAAAAACACAGAACAGATGCTTTATTTTGCACAAGTAGCAAATAAATGAAAATGTAAGACACTTACCTCACCGATTTCTCCGCTGTTGCCCGATGCCATCTGGGCCTTCTCCTCCTTTCAAATTTTCTTGTGGCACTCACACAACACTCACTCGCGAAAATCATCGATTGCGCGAAATTTCCGGCACTCCCGTACGCGATGTGAAATACCGCGAAACGCACGCGGTGCGTAAACGAGATGTAATCGCGACAAATTACCACGGTTTACGTTCATATCTTACAATTAGATGAGTTAGTCTCGTGAAATCTACGTTGATAACAGCCGCGGCTTGAACGTGAAAATCACTTTTCATTACAAGTTGTAATATTTAGTCAACGAACGTTACTTATTAATAATAAACGTGCACAAATCAATAGCGTTTTATCCCTACAATTATCGCGATCGAGTCTTGGAAACCAATAACGCAAAAGTAATAACACGCATGAAGCGACTCTCGCCACTGCCTGCCGGCACGACGTTCGGCGAGCGAGTGAGAGCGCGGCGACCTTCAGGCACACGATGGCACGCAAAAATATCGTACGTCACCGCGCCGAGTGAAAAACAACAAAACAACGTTGAGAATTCGTTGTCCCGCTTACGAAATGGAAAATTCCATACTTAATATTTTACATTACTTTGTTCCGTGATTGTTATACTACGTTTTGTGTATTACTCTGCGGACTTATTGGTATTGATTAAATTAACGATTAATTCTGTTCAATCAAGACTATGTTTCGAAACAAAAATCGTTGTTACTTAAATTCTAACTACTAAGATTAGAGATTTTACCTCAATAGTTGGTGTATACAAATGTATATTTAAATAAAACTGGACGTAATATTGCACATAATATTGCACGGTATTTTAATTTAGATTTATTCATCTTCTTCACATATTACAATAAGATTTTCCTCAAGGAAGATGCAACGTAAGAAAACGTAATCTCTGACATTGATAAATTGTCAAAATGTACATGATCCGCGCTGACGGCTACTTTCGCAGTACGAAGTGAGCTACGCGAGAGAATCGATCGCCAAAAGGCGTCATCAATTAAATTTCTTACATTTATCAAAAAGAATACTTATTTTCTTGTGTTTAGAATAAATCTTCTTTGAAATGTCACAACGCACACACCAACATCATTTCATTCTGGATTCAAGGATTTCACATTTGAAATTAACAAATATTCTTTTCCAAATAATAATCGTGATTGTCGTTACATCGATCCTATTTTCTGATAAATCGAAGTAATGGCATTGGATCCGTAAGTCTTTTCTGCGCAACCCTTCCCATCGTACGAAAAGCCGATCGGTTTAGTCACATTCGCAAAAGATACCTGCGATGTCGTAAAAATCGGCGGAGTGGACGTATAAAAGGCATTTAATGCCCCGTCATAATTTATGAAAATAATTTTGCGGTCTAAAAGTCAATCAGTGCATTATCGCTGAAAACAATGAATAGTCACTTATTTGCAATTATAAATATACTACTGAAAATTGCAGTCGTATACACTGAGAACAATGTCCAATTAAATATAATTGGATAATCTAATTACATAATAACAAGTGGATATATCCGATTAAATCGTATATTCGATGAAAAATATGATCGGTATATAAAGTTTTTTCAAATTTCATTGGATGTATTCATAATTTAATCGGAAAACGTAATCGGAAAAATTAACCATCGCGCGGAAACGCTATTTAATCGATTTATCCGATAGAAATTTTTCTCAGTGTACTTATAACTCAGTGACTATTCACTGCTTTCAGTAGTAATCCACTGATTGACTTTTAGAGAGCGTTTATAAAAATTATATGTAAATTTCTATCGGATAAACCAATTAAATAGTATTTTCGAGGGTTAATTTTCCCGATTAAATTATGGATACAATCGACGAAATTTATCCGATGAAAGCAGTTACCGATGAAATTTGAATGAAAAATCGATCATACTTTTCACGACATATATAATTTAATTGGATACATCCGTTTGTTATTATGTAATTGGATTATCCGATTACATTTAGTCGGACATTGTTTTCAGTACAGGCTCAGCTTCCTACGGTTCAGCCGGAGCAAAACCCCTGATATATAATATTATATTTTAGTAAGAGCAACTGCGGTGATATACGCTGCAGTGTGCAGCGATCCGCGGTTTTGTGCGACAGAGCGGAAGGCACTGTTGGGGAACGTGGCTGAAATTATCATTTAATCAGTTTGGCACGCAGTGAAAGCAGTTAAGATCCCCGCGAAAGATCGTAAGCGCACTATGTAATTCCCGAATCAAGTGTAAACTCGATGTGCCTGTCATTTCTATTCGTCCAATGTGACGTTTTACGGCGGACAAAACAGTTCGTCAAAACCTGGGTTTCATTGAAATTCTCATTACGAGAGCCGCCACGCGCGTGCACGTGACATTTTTCGTATCGTTAAAGTGCACCGCGAGTCGAAAGAAACGGGGCTTTAAATAAAATATCCGGCGTTTGCGTACGTTATTAAATTATCAACGAGCGCTTGATGAAAACTTCGACGGAATAAATAAACGCTGGCGATTTTTCGCTTACAGTTTATTAATTATACCGCCGTAACGCAATTAATGAAATTGAAAATGAAAAGTGGGTCGAATTTACCGCGTTGAAATAATTGAAAATTTTTTCCCCGACTTATTTTGCGCGTGTAAATCAATACTTTCCGCGTACGGGTCTAATTATTTTTACACGATGGATAGAATTTAAATTTCGCCGCAGTGCGGAAAACTGAAAGCGTAAAATTAAAAAAAAAGGATCAATCCTTTCGTGGCATTAATTCTCTCTCGTCGATCGAACGTGTCGCGTCTAATTTCCGCAATGCAAACAGCGCAAATATACCGCGCACGTCACAGTTACGCGTTCTCTGTCTGATTAGCGAGAAATGCCCTCCGCCTGCTCGCTTTGTACACACGGCGTCATTAATGCCCAGCCATCTGAAGTTGCACGCGGGTCGAGGCAGTTTTGAGAAGCGTGTGACTCTCTAGCTCTTCATGCGCCGTGACATTAAAACCGGCAATGCTCATTCGCTGTTTCCACAGCCATGATGTACGAAGTGTTAGAAAGTCGCACGCTTTTCAAGAATCGCCTCGATCCGCGCGCAACTTCAGATGGCGTTAATGACACCGAGTGTACCGAGAGAACAGTAGAGACTGCCAGAAAAATCGACTTCATAAACGCAGGGCCGATCCTAGCGAGCGGGCCGGTGTGCCTGCGAGTGTTACATTTAAGCCTTGTCTACATAGAAGTCGTAAAGTCGTAGTCGTAAGAATAGTCGACTGCGATTGGTCAATTTCGTCAGACACATAAGAATTGACCAATCACAGTCGACTATTCTTACGACTACGACTTTACGACTTCTATGTAGACGAGACTTAAGAATCGACTGTAATGCACCGCACCTGCGGCAGCCGCGGTCGCGTAGCTCGCACGGAGAGGACGCACTAGGACGTACAGGGCGCCCGAGTATCGGGTGGCACTTGCAGCCCGGCGCGATTTCCGCGGACTATCGGAAATTTTGACCGCGGACACGCCGCACCGCCGCGGAGCTACATAATGTAAATCAAGAAGCACTCGATGCACATGCACCGATTTGCGCTTCAATCGGCATGCAGCCCGGCCCCTTTATTGGTTAATATCCCCGAGCGTTATCGGTCAAGCGCATCCCGCCGTGATCGCAACTTTCCTGATTTACAAACGCGCGCGCGGCTTTATGAGCGTCGTTATATAATAATTCGCCGATAACGAATCCGAGCGATAATCCTGCGGAACCGGTCGACGAGCGGTTTTAACGAGCGCGCAACTGCGTCTCTTAAAATCACTCGTTAACGAAGATTCTTTGCGTTTTGTTTTTTTTTTTAGCATTGACAGGAGTGCGTGACGCGATCAATTTTCGGACGATATTCTTCAGTTCTTGTAAAAGAGATCGATATTTCACTTTCTTTTTTCGAAGAAATGAAAAATTTCGCGATGTCAATCAGCTTGTTCACCTGGAATCTAGATTTAATGGATATATTTTATTATTGTATAGAAAAGCAACATTAAAAGAGCATGCGATTAATAAACGCTGCTTTCTTTCGCAACATTCTATCGAGATAGCGGAACTTTATGGACTTTCTAGACCAAATAACGAGTCAATTTATAAAAAATTCCTTAATATTAATCCCTTATTCGTCCGAGAGTGTTTTTAACGGATATATTTCTATTATTAAATTAAACAAACAGTATTAAAAGAGCGATTTTTATCCATTGCAAACTGATTTCCTTCAGCGTTCTATTAAGACGGCAGTTTATGGACTTTGTACACTGAGAGAAAAAAAAATAGTCATTTTTGGAGCCAACCATATTTTGGTTTATGACAACCAATATTGTGGTTATGAGAACTATCACATTGTTAGGTCTACCATAATTTACGTTGGAGGAATTATAAAAAATATGGTTGGCTCCAAAAATGACTATTTTTTTTGTAAAAATGACTATTTTTTCTCTCAGTGTACACTGATAGAAAAATATGGTTGAAATAACCATAATTTCACTATAATTTATAGTATCCTGAGGCGCCAAACATATAGAATAGTGCTTTTTACTATGAAAAATATTCTTAATGTAACTTAAAAATATAGTTCATAAAATCATAATATTTATTTCATAAAACCATATAA
>NW_011967126.1:219866-238207 GCF_000949405.1 Vollenhovia emeryi
TACTATGCAATTATAGTCGCAAATACTACATACTTTTCTATCAGTGTAGATCATACGGCGAGTCAGTTTACGAAAAATTCTTTAACGTAACTCACACTTATTCATCTAAGAGTGTTTTTAACGGATATATTTCTATTATTGAATTAAAAAGGTATTAAAAGAGCAAGTTTTATCCATCGAAAACTGCTTTTCCTCGGCGTTCTATCAAAAGATGGCAGTTTATGGACCTTTCTAGACCAAACGGCGAGTCAAGTTACGAAAAATTTCTTAACGTTAATTACACATACTCGTCCAAGAGTGTTTTTAACGGACATATTTCTATTATTGAATTTAAAAAGGTATTAAAAGAGCAAGATTTATCCACCGAAAACTGCTTTTCCTCGGCGTTCCATCAAGACGGCAGTTTATGGACTTTCTTGGCCAAACGGCGAGTCAATTTACAGGATGGCGTCTAATAACCGTACCTACCTTTATTATCAAGCGGAGGTCGGATGGAGCAATATTTTCGACTTCGATGGGATCGAGTCTCATCAACGTATAATGTCGCCGCGGCGAGGCGGGGGCGTAAACTCGTGATGGACAGTAAGTTAACGGCGACTCGTAAACAAGCTTGTCGAGGGTGGAACGGTCGAAGGGTTGAAATCCGTAAAAACCACCGACACGGCGCGTCTCTCTTTTCCGCGAGAATAAGCCTTGCGGCGTAACGATAAAGAATATTGCCCATCCGCAGGCGTTGCAAACTCCTCTCACGTGAGTAAATAATAAAACGAAGTCGCCAGGAGACTCCCACGGCTTTACATTCCGCGCTCACTGATTGCCATTCGAGGTGTACGGTCTTCCTAAGTGACGCCGACAAATGGTTTCTCTCGTTAGACAATTGCGTATTGTACTTTTTGTGTATCAGAAAGTACGAGAATAAAGATGTGATAAGTGACACAGTGTCGTCGCTGTGATTATGCAACACAAACGTAACGTTATTCCTACTTTTGTGTTATGCTTACTCGTATATCTCGTGTTCTTTATATCGGACATATATTTAAGATTCTCCTATAGCAAGTTCAGTTGCTAGCACTACTGCTCCCTGAGTGCGTACTAAGACTTGTTTATAGTCGATCCTTACATTTAAGGGTCGTCGTAAATATTTTTTAGTCAGAAAAATGGTCTGTCCAGCGCATCATTTTCTGACTAAATACTCTACGAACACACTGAGAGACCCACTTTGTTGACTGAACGTGTAATTTGGTTGTATAAAACGAAAAATATGTTGCTGAAAAAAAGAGTTAAATGTTACAACAACAAACTGCAATATTTTGTCTCCACGAGTTGTTTATCTGAACAAAATTTGATGGTTGAGATAACAAATTCGTCCATCTCATCACGTCCTAAATAATTGCGTTTGTTGCGCAAACTGAATCGTTTAATTGAATACTATAAAAGGATTCTGCGTATGCTCGCTCAACCAAATTTGTGTGTCGATACAACCAAATTTTCCAACAGATTTTTTGTTGTAAACAAACAGAAATTCAATTGAGTCAACTAAATTTAGCTTCATTCAACAAAATCGATCTCTCTGTACTTGTATTTAGGACAAAGTTAAATACAGGAATTTACTACAAACACGTCTTACGCTGACAAAAATGTGGTTGCAGTTACCAAAATCTCACTATAATTTACAGTCATTTTAAGAGCCAACCACAGTTTTACAATTCTTCCAACTACGTAAGTTATGTTTGACCTACCAATGTATTATAGGTCTTATTAACAAAATATTGGACCATGCAACTTATGATATGGTTGTCGTAAACCAAAACGATTTATTACTATTGTATACTGTTGTACAGTTTATTACTATTTCGTAGTTTCATTGTAGTTTTTACTGTGTTTCAGGTAAGTTAATTTTATAGTACGGTTAACTACACAAAAATTTATTTTTAGTTTACCAAAACTATTTCATATGATTGTGCTAATTTATGTCATAGCGACAATGACTTTAAATTTGTGTTCGTTCTGCTATATTTTGCCTGTTTAATAAAACTGTAAAAATATGTTTAGAGCGCCAAAGTTCACTATAAAATATAGTGAGATTTTAGTCATTCTAACCATTTTTTCTATCAGTGTGTTCTTCATTAAAATTGTACTCGGCATACTTTTCGAAATAAGCCACACAATTGAGAGGTTCTAGGGCTTTGGATCGAGTTTATTGAGAAAAAGAGCCTCTTACTTCCATCCGCAGCCACTCGCTCTTAATGATAACAACTAACCGACCGCAACTGACGTACGAAGCGAGACTCTTTCAGCGAGGCCGCAGAGGAGAGAAAGCGTTTTACTTGGAAATAAAAGCACGTACAGAATCCGCTTAAGACTCCGGCAAAATATTCGGACAAAAAGAAAGCAACGCGATAATATTAAAATCACCCAATTATCTCTTCCTGCAAAACCGCTATGTACGTTGCGATTGTTTTGTCCAATAAATAAGATACGGAAGTGTTGAATGCAAATAAAGCTCTTTCCCATCGCTCTCTCCTCTTCCTCTGCAACATGTTATTGTCTCCAAGCTCCGCAACGCCGCGCCGCTTTACTTCTCTTTTTTTTTATAAACGCATTCTTCAGGAGGGTGTTACGTAAAGGGTGTTTTTATACACGTCTTCTTTACAACGACGCGTAAAGGGTCTCTCTCTTTTTTTTTATAAACGCCCACCCCAGTAAGATGTTTTCTGTGAAAGCGCGCGGTCACAATATAAAATGAACGTAAACAGACGGCCGCGCTCTCGCGATATCGGACTCCTAGCGCTCGCTGCAAAAGTCGAGCGGTCGTGATTGATAATTGCAAAAACCTTTTTTTCCATTTATTTATAGAGACTGGACGCGATTCAGCTGTCGGGAAATATTACGAGTTTACTGTAAGAAATCTCGGATAGCCACCGCTTCTCTAAAGGGTCTCCCTTTCGGTCAAAGCAAACTTGCCTGTTCAGCGAGGCATTGATCCAAAAAACGTTGACGAAAAAAAAAGTGAAAGCAATCTTTTATATATATATATATATATATATATATATACGGGACACAAGTGTGCGCGCTGCTGGAATCAGCGGGATGCCTCTCTGAATTTCTGGCGTATGTACATACGTACATGTGTGTATATGTGTGTCCTTTCAGGAAAACTGGTAATATGTCAACCGTATGAAGCCCAGCGGGCTATTTCCCGCTGGACGGAGATGCGCTGAATATAGCGACGAAGTAGATCACTGCATCAAAGGGCTACAGATTGTGCAACAGCTATCAAGCCGCTTAAGATATATCTAGTTAATCCATCCGATAAACTCGCCAATAACGTTCGTTAATGGTGATTGCTCGATAGAGACCTCCAAGGTGAGGCAAGAAAAGCGACGATTCTGGTGGCGGTGAGTCAAAGGTACGCGGATGATAATTACGTAATTAGTGATGCGCGGGTTACGTCGATTTCCTTGGATTAGCTCAAGCCTGCTCTCCCCTCGCGGGATCCCAGCAAACATAGAACATTGCGCAATATTGTAGCAACGTTACAGCAATATTATAACATTGCCGCAACGTTGATTCAATGTTCTGTGTTTGCTGGAGATTGCAATTGCAATTGCTGTCGATAGGGATACGCGCATAGTGCAGGTACACGCAAAGTTATCCAGAGCCGAAACGCCGCAAGAAGTTCCGCAATTTTGAGTGCGGTAATTAATTTCGAGCGCTACCTAATAGACTGTTGCCCTCCCGATTAACAGTCGGAGAATTACGCTATCGCGCGGCCCCGGCTGTTATTACCATTGTTATCCTTTCCACTTTATAACTAACCAAGTATCTGTTCGACGATACCGAACGCGTTGTTATGCATATTCTGAATTACCCCGGGCAATTAATTATCATAATCAGCTTTGGCCACTCTTCCGTGTTCGATTCTCCCTCCGCTGCGCACAAATAACGACGTTACAATGCACCGAGCGTGAGGTAAGTCTCGTAACGATTGCATTTATATTGTATAATGTAACGTTAGATAATCGCGACGAGATCTTGTTCATTGGTTAAAAAGCGAAACGTTATCAGATAACACCCGGTTACGGGGATGTAAAGATAATGAAGTTAAAACAGACTCTAAAATATATATCGAAGCGGAAAAACAGTTACACGTGAAGATGTTTCATATGATTTCACATTTTGCAATTTTCACTGGATGAAATTAACGATTTCGTGGCGCGACGGACAAAACGACGTCGCCGTAAGCTCCAGGCGGAATTCTTAACATTTAATACGCGCGACAGAGAAATATATATTTTAATCTTTGTTAATTTAGAATTAAAATTCCTCGCGGTTGCTCATTGCAACAATAACTTGTTCACGATAACGTTCCGTAAATATAAAGTTTAATGTGCCACACGTAACTTGTATTCCGCGTGGAAGCATACCAACTTCAAGACCTCATTTTCGCGAAACAGCATTTCCAGCTTGGTTAACGTTATCTCAAAGTGTCTGTTCCCTTTCTTGTTACAAGGTAGCATTTGTCCGAATAACCGTCCGAGAATATCTTCCCTGAATGTCCTATGGGACTTTTACATTGTTGAGTAGGATAGTTATGCTGCTCTATTTTGAGCGGCAAACCCCTTCCACACGTTTCTACTTGCATTACGGAGCATACTTTAGTCACTGTTCAACGTAATGCCCGTTACATTATCAAGATATTTTGCATTAAAAAATATGCTCGAGAAGACAAAGGTACACGGGGACAATGTTTTCTTCAAATTTGCCCGAAAAAAGCATGGAACCGTGGAACATGACGTTACGAAGAATTTTATGTGAGTCTCGTCAAATTTTACCGCACATTTCACTAGTGATTATACTTAGTATACATTTTACTGGTATAATGTGTGGTAAAATTAAAAAAATCTCTCATAAAGGTTTTCTCGCACACACAGTTAAAAATCGTGTGTTCGAATGTTAAAATTTTCTTGTGCTACCAAGATTTGATTATTATTTCAATGTAAAATTAACATAAAACAGATACGATATTACTTTCGTAACACTTTCGTGTGACTTGACATAACTTGGCACTTTATGTATGTCATTAAAAAATTGAATATTATCTTGAGTTCTTTCACCACAACTATTTCACAAAATCAACTGAAACATGTAGCATCGTCATTTCTGAAAAATTATTGTAACTATTCGTACAGATTACTTATTTTGTCTGTTTTTATTACATCGCACTTACCGTTAAAAGACCACGAACATAAGCGTGTAGTGTTAATTAATTAACATTTATAATTTATTTTTTACTGTACACGCGTCCAATCGTTCATTATTGTTCGAATACAGTCGTCGGTTAATCGAGATAAGAATAAAAATGATTTCGTTTCATCGAAAGTATAACGAACGTATAGAACGTAAGAATTCACCTCGTCTCGACCGCAAAAGATTGCGTAAAAGGATCTGACAATTTACTTCGCGATCAGTTCACGCACAGTTCGAGCGTCCCCGACGGAGCGTTCGGGGATTTGAAGGAACGTTGTATCCGAATTACAAAGCTGACGTTTACGCGCGATGAAAAATGCAGCCCGCTGCAATCGCGCCACCGAACGTCCCGAAATTCGTTGCAGCGTGATGGAATATATCAGGTAGATTGACCTCTCGCACGTGACACATTGTGCCTACCGTCCCTAATCCTTTGACGTGCGTTAAGCCGTGAATTAATTTTTCGTAACGCCGCGCCGGGCCGGCATTTCGCTTAACTTTGAACGCAGATGACTGGCAATTTTTCAAACGCTCGTCACACCTGGCGACGCCCCGCGCTGATGGCTATACGTCCTGCCGGCGCCGAAATTACGCGACATTTTCGTCAGTTTTCAGTCGCACGGCTAACCGAAAAAATTTTTCGGCGATCGATGGACGTGAATATTTTTCTCGCTAAAAGATCTTTTTACCCCTTTTTTTTCCCCTCGGGATTATTCTATACTTCCCAACAAAATCGGCTTGTTGCGTAAAAAAATATGGACTTTTCGAACGGCGAGAGAAAACTGTTTAGTACAAAGAGTTCGCTGTAAAAGTATCAATGACATACTGCAAAAACTTCTCTGCAAACCTACATTTTTGTAATTGTATATTTAAAACATTACCAATACGTTATCGACTATTAAATTACAACACTCACGATTAAATAACTTGTGACAATATCCAAGTGGTCAACCTTCTAAGCAAATCAATTCAGATGCCAAAGCGACAAAATACCTTTCGATATTAATTAGTCTATGTTTATCATCCGACGGGGATGCTGGAGTGATTCTGCACTTTTGCACCTTTCTAACCTAAAAACTCTCAGTTCGCGGAAATATTTGTGTAATATACAAATTAAATGGCTTACGTGTACAGATCGAAAGCAGCTCGCTATTCCGGCCAAATGAAAGAACAATATGGCATCACTGAAACTAAGTTTGTAAGTCTAATAAAAATTAATAGTGAGCAACACACATACCATATGTACTGTATGTGTGTGTTGTTCACTATTATTTCTTATTAGACTTACAAACTTAGTTTTAGTGATGCCATATTGTTCTTTCATTTAGCCGGAATAGCAAACTGCTTTCGATCTGTACACATAAGTCATTTAATTTGTATATTACACAAATGTTTCCGCGAACTGACAGTTTTTAGGTTAGAAAGGTGCAAAAGTGCAGAATCACTCCAGCATCCCCCTTTTTTTCCGCATCAGTTGATTACGATCTATCGGTCAAAAAATTAAGATTCTTTCCTGCTTTCCGACTAAAGAATCTGAAAGTACTCACTATTTGGCTTAACTAAAATCGCGACAAGGAACATTTATCACAAAGACGACTCGAATTCGCGTTGGAACGTCCACTAATTCTCATCATCAATTGTTTTCCAATTGTGATCATACTTATATGATTCGTGCAACAATAACCGCGCCATACTCTCGTCGACCACTTGTTATTTTTCTACTTTTACAGTCAGGTCTGCTCTACCGGCAAGTGTAGCGTAGAGAAATATGCGCTGCTTAGCGAACAAATGAACGAAAAGACCCGCGTTCAAATCCACGGACACTGCTGGTTTTTTCTTCGGAACGTGCCGAAGGGAAGCGGCAACCACCGAGAGTATTTTGCCACACATACCCCTTTAGGGGTACAGCGTTCCAGATGGGAGGTTTCCTTCGACAAGATTAGCAGCCTACCGAAGATGAAGTAAAACCAAATGCTCAAAGTACCAGAACGAACTGGATAAAACAGACTTTAAGCCTAATACACGAGGAAGAAGAAGAAGAAGGTCTGCTCTCAAAGGTAAAATGGATACGCGCCGGGCGACTTTCTCCGCGCCGCATCAACGAAACCTTAATCCTATTTACGAAGCGGGGGCTAAACAAATCAGACGGACTAACCGAAGACACGGCCACCGGGAATATCCGGCGCAGCCGTGCGGCGCGTTTGCGTTTCCGTCTCGACTGGCGGGAATCCGCGCTGCCTTCTAAGTACGTACAAACTAGCGCAATAATAGCATCTGGCGAGAATGCTGTCACCGCCGTCCTGAATTCCACCCTTTATGAGCTTTGCTTCACTTCATTCCTTGCCGCAATCGCATTCGATGTATGTACGCGCGGTGCCTGAGGCTCTCGCGAGTTTGAAAGAACGTAGTCGGTTCGGGAAGGAACCGGCCCTTAACGGAAGATCTTAAGAGAGAAAAATCGCGTTGCGCCGCTCGTAAGGCAATAGTGAAATAAAAGTAAAAAATATAGGAGGAAAGTCCTCACTATTTACAGCCATTGACAAAATTATTGCGCACCATCCCATTATTCTATACTGAATTTACTTTCTGGAAAATTCCTAAGTAAAAGTTTACTAGAGCATTCTTGCTTCTGTCCAACAAACAAGTTTTAAAGTTTAAACAAGGAACATTTTTCTGGTGTTAAATTCAGTACAGTGTACACTGTAAATTGACACCCAAAAAGAGCTTGAAATCAAACTAATTTGTTGGAATTTCGACCTTACTAGATTTTTACTTAATTCTAAAGAAATGATTTTCTTTACCTTAAGCCAAATTTTACCTGATCGATACTGGAATTTTTAAGAGAACTCATATCTGTTTCTTCGAATCTGGCAAATATTTTAGTAGATTCAAACACGATTTCCACGTGTTTCATTTGTTTAACCCAAATAAATCCGGGTGTAAATGTGTATATAAAAGTAACACACATAAGGTTTGTTTTCTGTTCCTGCACTGGTGAACTAGTGCAGTAAGGTAGAATGAGAAAATATATGCTTGTCTCACTCTAATTTATTGCACTAGTTCACTAGTGTAAGAACAGAAAACAAGCCAATTGTGTAACGATCTAATTATAACTAAACGTCTAGTGTTTCAAATGAAAAAAAAACATCGTCCTATCCATTTTGTCGAACAAATATCACATAGAGACAAAAACCTCGAGTGCGTCTCTGAAGAAATTTCTGCACATTTTTTCTCGAGACTTTCTCGCGAAATGAATCTCGATAAAATTATCCGCGTCGATTTCGCGAGAAATTCGGCGGGCGCGATAAAATTCTGACCGCGCCGATGCACCCCCGACGTTCCGATGCTTGTTATCACAGCGAGGGGCGAAGCGAAGTTTATAGCCGGCAAGATCAGGAGGCGTGGCAACGGAATCCCTCTATCCGGTGCCATTACCGCGTCCCGTTTATACGCCTCTACTTGCGCGGCTCCCCGCAGGACAGCAGGATCCGCGCTATCCTCGCCGCATACAAACGCGCGTGCACATGCACTCCGCAGGTTGCGACAACAAAGCGCCGCGGCCGGCGACAATAGTGGCACACCCGACCCGCCGGAATTTAGATACGTTAATGACATTGTTCGAATCCCGCGATGAACAATTCGACCGCGGCCGAGCACGGTTCTCGCGATTACGGGTGTTGGTTTCGTTGCTCCCACGAGCTAGACGTGTTGTCGGCGGGAAAATAGAAAGATACCGCGGGGGATCATTGATGGTTTGTCGCTAGACTGATAGAAAAATATTGTATAGTATGAAATGGACGAATTTGTTACCTCAACCATAATATTTCAGATAAACAACTCGTGGAAGAAAATAGTTTGTTGTTGTAACGTTTAACTAATTTTCAGCACGTTTTTCGTTTTATACTGCCAAATTACATGTTTAGTCGACAAAGTAATTCAATTAAATTATTTCGTTTCATTCAACAAAATGGATCTTTCAGTATAGAATCGTCCGCACTCACGGTGTTACGCCGTCGGAAAAGATTCCCGGATCCAATACTGTTACCTACGCTTCGATTTATCGTAAAATAGGATCGATAGCGATAATCTTATTCATTATTGAGAACGGAATATTTTGGTCGCAATGGAAAATTCGTAAGGTCCAGAATAAGGTGATGTCGGCGCGTGCGTTGAATAACACATTGAGAGATTATTTTAAACGCAAGATAATATGTGTAATTTATATGTGTGTGTAACCTTGTTTTAATATAGTCAGTCAAGTTTATTTAATTCGAAAATATAATGTACGGTAAAATTAAAAAATGATTTTCAGGATAAATTTTAAAAGAAAATTCTCTCATAAAGTTCTTCAAAATGCCATGTTGTCCCACGGTTACATGATTTTCAGGGTAAATTTTAAAAGAAAATTTTCTCTATGAGAGTTTCTTGAAATTTTACCATACATTTTATTAGTAGAATATGTGTTAAAATTGAAAAACTCTCATAAAGCTTCTCGAAATGGTACGTTGTCCCACGATTACATGACTTTCAGGAGAAATTTTAAGAGAAAATTCTCTCCGTGTAGGAATTATTTAATCTTAATATTGTTCCAGTATTTTTCGCATGAGATTGTGATGAGCTTAAATATGTCGAAAATATGGTTTCGTCTTGTTATCGGAAATCTTTTCCAAGTACCAGCATGCTCGGGTTCAAGCGTTGGCACCAATGTAAAGGGAACATTGGCAAAATTTGAAAATAAAAAAGCCGGACGAACGTCATTTCGTAAAATTTTTAAACTTCAAATTTCGATTCTTAATCTTCCGCGTGAGTATGTACATGGGTCTACAATGTTCGAGCCAAAGTAACAGGTACATGGGCACATGTCCTCGCAAATGTATTCAATATTTACTCAAACTAAACTATTCAATAAATAATTTTCACCAAAATGACGCCTGTCAACTATAACGTAGACGAGCGTTTCATTAATTATTTCGATAAGGAAAATAGCGTCGAGCACAACGCGGGACCCACGTCATTGAAGATACTAGAAAAACGTGTTCGATTAGATGAGACGACAGTAGATTCGCAACGCAACAAGTGCAGTCACTTTGTACTTTCCCTCTCGGAAATTAAAATTAATTCAGCCGACGCGGCAAATAACGAATCTACGAGCAAATCGACGATACCTCGCCTAAAATAAAAACTATTGTTTCGCGAAATGTGCGCCCGTTCGGCCTCGTCATTCGCGTTCGTTCAGCCACGCAAAATACGAATAACGAAATCTTTCTCCCAAATTATTTTTGTCGAAATCGTCAGATTATATTAATTTTCCGAAAAATCGCCGCGCACGGCATGTTCGCTCGAGTTGATTTTACAGGAACAATATTTGTCGCATTACACGCATCAAATCAATGTCAATATTGAGCAATTGGTCTATCGCGTGTCTATCGCGTGAACGGACATAATGGATGCATATTGGCGACCGGATAATGAGTTATGGGCTCATTGAGAAGCGCGGCAATGATCGTTACGTCATCGGGATATTGATTCGCCTGGCGATACAATTGTCGACACCCTGGGACTTCCGCAACTTGATCTTTTATTTAGTCAATTTCGTCACCAAGTATTCTTCACAAATGTCGACCAATGAAAAAAGATAGGAATATAAGAACTTATTTGCAAGCTCAATTCTTTGCGTTTAATTTTAGTAACATTAGAATGTACCGTTTTTCAGCAAGAAGCCGGTATTCGTTTTCAACACGTTCTATTTAACTAAACCGGTATAAGTAGATACGTTAGCTTCTCCTCTCTTTACAAAACTGTGAAAGTAGCGCTGCAATAAAACAGTTCTGCATTTTGATTTAAACATTATCACAAATTTCCTTTATTTAACAAAGTGACTCACTATTCCGGTCAACGAGTGGAGTGAAAATTAAAGAACATAAACGGTTTTTTCGGTATAACGTTTTATCGCTTTTAATTCTTTTTAGTCGAGGAAATGCGATCGACTGCTCATAACGTTCGAGCGAGCTCCGTGAGCAACAAGCATGATAAAGCCCGGCAAAACGCCGTACGCGAGTAAGCGCCGACGAGACACAATCCTGCGTCTATCAAAAACAACTGTTCCGACTGAGCGACGGGAGAGAATAAGTCGGTATGAAAAAGGGAGGAAGAGAGGACGGAAAACGCGTACAGCTGCGGTTTCAACCGCGACGGCACTTATTGCTCGTGTTACGAGGAACGAGACGTGAATTCGCGAGATCGCGAAGCGGCGAGAATCGATACCGAGTCGCGCTGGTATTTTAATAGGCCGCTCCAATCTGAAATTTCGCGCGCGGTCTCTTCTCGCGGCCGGTTCTCTGGAGGAAGGTGAAACGCGCACACCCCGGGAGAGCGCATCCAAAAGGGCCCTCGTCGTAATTGATCGACCGTCTATTTTCCGGTGAGAGTCATTATGCCCAGACCGATCCGACAACCCGGGACTTCAAAGGCCGGCCAATTTCCATTAGTGGCTTTAATTAATTAACGATCGACGACCGTGGTAAATTAATGCGCTTTTACTTATGACGATGAAAAATTGATTTCGTTCTTGACGCCGAAGTACGGCGAATTAAACGACCGAGGGGCGAGCGAGCGAGCGAGAGAGAGAGAGAGAGAGAGAGAGAGAGAGAGAGAGAGAGAGAGAGAGAATTTGAATCGCGAATTGTACCATCGATTCTGCTCGATGAAATATATAATAAGTATCGTATATACAGGGTGTTATGTAATACTCGCCGCACCTGTTATTTACGGATAGAGCGGACAAGACTGAGTTAAAAAGTCCTCTATCATTTTGCAATTTTTGCAATAGTTAACGAGCCATTAATTATAATTAAAACTCGCTGTCTTAGCTCGCTGCGAGATACGGCCGTCCCGCGATCGGCGTTGCTAGGTGCGCGGGGACTTGTTTATGACACACTCCTCGCGCGCCTAGCAACGCCGAACGCGGGATGGCTGGAACTCGCCGCGCGTTTGATTTGGGCGGTGGGCGGGCTAAGACAGCGAGTTTTAATAATTAATAACTCGTTAACTATTGCGAAAATTGCAAAATAGTAGAGGACTATTTTGACTCAGCCTAGTCCGCTCTATCCGTAAATAAGAGGTGAAGCAGGTATTACATGACACCCTGTACAGCATACGTATAATATAGTATAAATTTCGCGGCGTTCGCGGGTAACTATCGGTGAAATAAAGTTTAGACAAGAATTTATTCAGTTTTGCATCTCGGATCCCACACGAATGCATCTCAAAGTAAGTGTAATCGCAGCATATTATTACATATATAAATACAGAAGTGAATTATAATATGAAAAGGAGCTTTTGCACGCGTTCGTTTTTCATTGATAATTAACCGAAAAACAACGAGAGAGAGAGGAATAATGCTTTTATCGCGCGGACAAAAAAACCGCATGAGAAGATAAACCCCCTGTGTTTGTCGTAAAACAGAAATTAACTCGTTGTTGAGCTCGTGGAAAGGATATTAACGAATATTTATTCAGGCGTTACGAGACTTTGTTACTGCAGGAAGGTAAAGTTAATTTTAATGCAAGGTATAATGTGTTCGTCGACAGTAAAAATTCGGTTAATTTAACCGAATAATGTCGCTAATAAATCTGCCCCGAAGAAATACATAGCGTTCACTAAGCCGAGTCAGAAAAGATTTCCGGATCCAATACTGTTACACTTCGATCCATCGTAAAATCGGATCGACGTAGCGACAATCGTGTTTTGCATCGAGAAAGGAATATTTCGCTGTCGCATGGAAAGTTCTTAAATTTAGTCTAAAATGTTGCGTTATTATTATTATTTCAATCACGAAAATACACAAGCTTACGTTTATGTTACCCTCTCGCTTTAAGTTAATAAATTTATTTTGTTTAGTTCAAGAGAGAAGAATAGTAATTATTGATTTAATCCTACTACTGTTTTTGTTTTCACTGTACAGTAATGGACAGAATGGTCGCAACGCTGTTTTCTAAATGAGTTTAAGAATGCGCAGTTGGATTCAGGTTTACGTTTCAAAACAATTTCTACGAGGACATTTTTAGGGGATGCTAGAGTGATTCTGCACTTTTGGCACTTTTTGTTTCTAGGACTGTCAATTCATGAAAACATTTGTGTAATATACAAATTATGTGGCTTTTGTGTACGAACCGACAGTGTTCCACTATTCGGACTAAATCAGAGAACAGCACGGTATCATTGACATTAAGTTTAGAAGCCTAACAAAAAATCTATTCACTCCAATAAGTTATAGGTTAGATAATATATAACTTGTTCGAATGAATAGACTTCTTGTTAAGCTCCGTAACTTTATTTCAATGGTACCATGCTGTTCTTTCAGTTAATTTGAATAGTGGGACACTGTCAGTCTGTACATAAAAGCCACATAATTTGTATATTACACAAATGTTTTCACGAATTGACAGTTCTAGGAGCAAAAGGTGTCAAAAGTGCAGAATCACTCCAGCACGCCTTAAAAGAAGTGTCGCAACCATTCTGTCCGTCACTGTACAAGGTTGCAAAATTTAAATATGTATCAAGACATTTGACATCTCGTCTTGCTATCAGAAATCCTTCCTGAGATCATGATGCTAGATTGCACGTTCGCCGACGAGAGGGCGCTTCGTGCGACGCGCTCAAGGTTTTATTGTCAAACGCTAGAATAAAACGCAACGATTGAATTGAGCGTCGGCGCGATGACAATCGCCGGGTATTAAATCTTCGCAAACGGACGCCGCGCGCGAGAATAACGATAACGGATATGACGGAGTATCGATGGTGATCGCGATCGCATAAACGCGCGCGAGCGTCTCGTTAAAATCGCCTCTGGACCGGACCCCGATTCAGCCGGTCGCGTAGAAACACCACGGTTCGATCCCGTTTACCGTCGATGCCCGATTGACGTTACGATCACGCGGAACACGTGTACGTAACTACTCGTACGCGGCCCTGTCATTTATCGAAATCACGAGCACCCGGCGCTGTCGCGCCGGAGTTCTTTACGAGAGAGAGCCCGGCATGGTTTTATTTCCCCGTGAGATCTCGCGCGGTGCGCGCGAGCCGGATTGTCCGTCCGAATAAAGTTCGATCAAATCCCGGGCCTCCGAAAATATACGTATTGCGGGTATCAAAACAGCTGTCAGCTATTTTTTAAGGCAGACCCAAATCATTTCGAAAACCGAATTTTTATCCGGACTGATATTTACCTTTGCGTTGACCTGAATTTAAAAAAAATCAACAATTCGCCGGTTGATATTGCGCAAAAATGCCGCAAGACCATGACTTGCATGGCTCGAAATGACTTTTCATTTTTAACGTTTAATCGACAAGCTTACAAGTTTTAAAAGCAGGGGAGAGTTGGTTAAATTTGTTTTTAAAATCCTACCCTCTCCTTGTATGTCATATATTTCATTTTATAAATTAGAGAATATTTACATAAAATACGTAAAATAACAGTTGGTGAAATAAAATAAATAAAATAGACAGCACGAAATAGAGAACACGTTCTTTGAATAATAAATTACACACGCAGAGAACTCTCTCTTAACATTTCCTGAAAGTCATGTATTCGTGGGATAACACGACATTTCGAAGAATTTTATGGAAGTTATTTGAAAGTTTATCTTACATCTTTTACTAGTAATTATACTTAGTATACATTTTATTATGTGGGGATTATCTAATGATGATAATCCACCTTCTCTTACTATCGGCGCGTTGAGGAAAATAAAATGAAGACACTCGGATAATCGATAGTCAGGCTTTAATACCGAACCGAACGAAAGTACAGGTCAGTCGAGACTCGCGAAAACAAAGACGCGTGTTATTGTATTAGCTGATCCAGAACGACTGTCTCAATATCGAACCGTCGCTGTATCGAGCCGAAACGAAAATCAATACTGCGCAGTCAATCCTGTGCATCGTCAGGTCCTGTGCGCCTATATAATACATAATTATCGCCTATAATTAAAATCATAATCGTGGGACAATATGGCATTTTGAAGAGCTTTTGAGAGTTTTTCAAATCGCGCCCTGAAGAATTGAAATTTGATAAACACTTATGGTTTTCAAAATGCCGTGAAACTCTATACCCCGAAAATTATGTAGGTACTCGTAGGACAACATGGCATTTTGAAGACTCTTATGACAGTTTTTTTAAATTTCACCATACTTTTTATTAATAATTATACTTAGTATACGTTTTACCAATAAAATGTATGGTAAAATTTCAAAAAAACTCTTAAAAAGTCCTTCAAAAATTCTTGCGACATTAAAATTAAATTAATGCAATTGAAATAAGCTTGTTAAATTGATTCTATATTTTTCAAAGGAAACTTTTAGTATTCCGCGTTTTGTGTATAAATTTATTTGACGATTTTCAATAATTGAATTTCTGTATTGCATAATATTCGTACACGAAGAGAAATTTCTTTTAAAACTAATCCTGAAAGACATGTAATCGTGGAACGACATGGAATTTCGGAGAATTTTATGAGAGTATTTTGAAATTTTACCATACATTTTACTAGTAACTATAGCGCGCGTTTTTTGGTTTCTATAGAAACTGCGCTTTGCGTGCGCAGTTTGTAGTTGAGCATTGTATATTTTCAAGAATTGTATACATGCAAAGAAGGTATTACATACGCAACGTCACTTTATAATAAAAGGTAATTCATAACTCACTGATATGATTCGCAATAGCAGAGTTGCATGTACATCGTTAACTGTATACGTTACTGTAAAAATACAAATATGTATACGATTATTATAGAATAAGTATGTAAAATCGAAATTATTTTATTAAATATACCTTATATTTTATATTTTTCAAAATAGGTATTTATTAAAATAATTATAGAATACTCAAAAAATGTTTTCCTTACAAACTCAAAATTTTATACTGTCGCTTTGTAACACTCGAATCCTCGTTCGAATCATTTGAATCAATAAAACAAAAACACAGAACAGATGCTTTATTTTGCACAAGTAGCAAATAATATAAAAATGTAAAACACTCACCTCACCGATTGATCTGCCGTTGCCCGATGCTTCCGAAGCCTCCTCATCCTCTCAGATTTCCTTGTGGCACTCACACAATATTCACTCGCGAAAATCATCGATCGCGCGAAATTTCCGGCACTCCCGTACGCGATGTGAAATACCGCGAAACGCACGCGGTGCGTAAACGAGATGTAATCGCGACAAATTACCACGGTTTACGTTCATATCTTACAATTAGATGAGTTAGTCTCGCGAAATCTACGTTGATAAAAGCCGCGGCTTGAACGTGAAAATCACTTTTCATTACAAGTTATAATATTTAGTCGACGAACGTTACTTATTATTAATAAACGTGTACTGATCAATAGCGTTTTATCCCCACATTCATCGCGATCGCGTCTTGGAAACCGATAACGCAAAAGTAATACGACACACGGAGCGACTCTCGCTGCTGCCTGCCGGCCCGACGTTCGGCGAGCGAATGATAACGCTGCGACCTTCAGGCACACGATGGCACGCAAAAACATCGTACGTCACCGCGCCGAGTGAAAAACAACAAAAAAAACGTTGAGAATTCGTTGGCCCGCCTACGCAATGGAAAATTCCGTACTTAATATTTTATTGTACATTACTTTGTTCCGTGACTGTTGCTACGTTTTGCGTATTATTCCGCGGACTTATTGGTATTGATTAAATTAACGATTAATTCTGTTCAATCGAGAAAATGTTTCGAAACAAAAATCGTTGTTACTTAAATTCTAATTGCTATGATTAGTGATTTTACCTCAATAGTTGTTGCATACAAATGTGTGTTACTAAATTACAAATCTTCATTTATTATGAGCAAAAATTATCGAATTATTTACTTTAATAATAATATAAATTGGTATCAAATACTTTATTGGAAATAGCATTGTGCGCGCTATTTACTTTTAATTTATTTGTGATCTTCTTTACACATTGAGATTTTTTTCATGTGAAGGAGACGTAATCTGGCATTGACACTCTGTCAAAATGCATATTGCATGATCTCCGCACTGAGAGTTACTCGCAGTAGAAGCCAAGCGAGAAAATCAGCATCGCGGAACAGCGTCAATAATTAAATCTCTTATAAAACCCTTTTAAAAAAAAGATTAGTAATCGTTGTATCTCATTAGAAAAATAAGAATTTCTATCATTCTCCTTCACTCAATTACTTAGATATTTAACTTTAACTTCTTTTTCTTTAACTTTTTGTTTAGTCTCTAACTTTCCTTAAGTATATTTTTGTCTAAATTTACACACGAGCTGAAGCATGACGCGAAGCTAAAAGAGAAGTGAAGCATATCGCACTTCGAGAAAACCAATCGGCATCGCGGAAAAGTAGTCTTAACTGTACGATATCAACGACATTCACGCCGGTAACATCTCTTTTTTTTAGAAAGATTTATTATACTTAGTACACATCTTACTAGTAATTTAGTAAAATATATGATAAAATTTCAAAAAACTCTCACAAAGCTGTTCAAAATGCTATGTTGTCACACGATTATGATTTTCAGAGTTAATTTTCAGAGAAAATTCTCTCCGTTTAGCATAAATATATGATTGGGCTGTACTGATATGAAGTGGTTTCTATTATTCCCTTCGATTTTACGGTGCGTATCGGAGGACGTCGTTTTCGAGAAAATAACAATTTCGATTTCTCAGGACGCGATTTCAAAAGTTCTTCAAAATGCCACGTCGTCCCACGATTTTACGATTTTCATTAGGGTTTACCTTAAATAAGGTAAACTCTATAGTTTACGTTACGTAAATTATAGACTTTCAGTATAGTTTATGCTCCCAGTGGGAGAAAACGAACGCGAGCTATGTGTTATAACATATAATTAAAAATCTGAATATGCCACAAATACTTGATAGCAGAGTGAATAAAGTGAACGACTTCATAATCCTAGCGGCGCCTGTGGTGCTAGGTTCGAATCCCGACTTCGGTAAGTAGAAATCATTTTAAAATAATTACACATATATAATATTAACGTAATTAAATAGAAAAACTTTCAGGATAAACTACAGATATACAGGGTGAG
>NW_011967126.1:239286-268685 GCF_000949405.1 Vollenhovia emeryi
GACCGCCCGGCGACCGATATTGCCTGGCGAGGGGGGGGGGGCGGGGGGGCCGGCGCGCAGTTGCCCTCGCGTTGTTTACGGCGCCACCCCCGCGTCTCCACTCCCCATCCCCCCCCTGGCACCACCGCTTGCCGTCGGGTCCCTCCCCTCCCCGCCCTCGAATTCGACAGTGGGCAGGGCAAAGACGACGATTTCGATAATTTTTTTCTCGTTAACTATTGCGAAAATTGCAAAATGTTTCAGGACTTTTCTGTTCATCTCGATCCGTTCTACCTTCTCACGAGCTCGTGGACAAATGTTATAACTCACCCTGTATAGTACAAATGTAAAACATAATAAATTAGGGAAAAAAGTAGAAATTTATTTTTTCATATATTTTTAATCTAGCTGATTACTAGACTGTCATATTAGTCTGCTACTATACTCATTTGTTATACTTCAATGTTATTAATCATTTTCAATACATCTACGATCTTGTAAAAATTGTCTAGTAGTTGCCTAAACTACACTACCACTTTTCTCAGTTCGCTATGAGACAATATATTTGTCCGGTACCTAAAATTTAAAAGCGTTACATTACTGTCTCAGCGCTATCTACTTCGGCTAGACAGGGGCAACATAAGACACATATTGGCTAGCTCATGACTGGGTACCAGTGAGATTAATTTCCGCTTGGATTGTTCCACGATCATACGATGTTCAGAATAAATTTTAAGAGAAAATTTTCTCCGTGTAGCCATTAAAATATGATTGCGCTCGTTACGGAGTGGTTTCTATTATTCTCTTCGATTTTACGGTACGTGTCGAAAGACCTCGTTTCCGAGATAGAAACAATTTCGATTTCTCAGGACGCGATTTCACAAGTTCTTCAAAACGCCACATTGTCCCACGATTATACAATTTTCAGGATAAATTTCAAGAGAAAATTCTCTCCATACAGTGGCCATGGAAATGCCGTGAATACTGACAGGACATTCGTATACGACAGTACGTATAATATGACGAATGCCGCGAGGTATAGTCGGTAATCCAAGTAAATGGCCGACGGGTGGCGGCTGAAATCAGGTTTCCCGCGGTGTTTAGCGGCTTATTAGCTCTGGCCGATAGCGTCGGACGATCGGCGTTGATAGAATCAAAGGTATCGCAGCCTGCACGGTTAGCGCGGTACATGAATTAGTCATAAAATCTCTCTCCGACAGCTGCCGCATTCGACGCGTGCAGTTCCTGATCCGGCGCTACCGCTGCCCAGTAGTTTCCCGCGGCGCGGATCAGCCGCGTCGCAGTAGCGCCGGTCCGTTATCGGTCATCCGGCAGCGGCGCTAACGGGGCCGTCTGCGCCTCGGACAAAAAGAGCGTTGGCATCCGATCGTTCGCTACGATCGGGGGATATAAATGGAGGCGATTACGACCGGGATCTACAAACCCGCTCGCGTAATCTGGCCCCGCGGCATTTTCACGCATTATTCCGCTAAAACGCAATTCATATCACTTAACCGGCGAGCTGCAGGTGCCGCCTCGCGCGAATATATTTCCTCTCGTGCGCGGGATATCGGCCTCTGAATAATTCCGACCGTCGCATTTCAAGTGAATAGAAGAAAATATTAACGATTCAAATAATTGGGCGAATAACAAAAGGCTCTCAATAGTGAAATTAACAAGTGCCAAATTGAACGAGGGCACAACGCGATTGACGTAAATTAACCATCGTGAAGCGAGTGACGTCAAAATTTGCGGGTCTAAAAGTATCGTAATTTGCCGTGAGAAAGTCCAAGTGCAACTTGGTTAATAATAGTTTATTATATGATCGAAATATCAAAATGATAATCACGATTCGATCCACCGTAGATCATTAATTGCCCTCAAAGCCCTCATTTAATCTGTCACTTGTTAATTTCATTATTGAGAGTCTCGTGTTGCTTACCCAATTATTTGAACCTCTGATATTTTCTCAACCTTTCTTCGGGTCTGTTTCTAAAAACGAGAGTAAAGTCACGTCCTCACCTGCTCGGAGAACGCGACGTAATTATACATAAAGCCTCGATCAAAGATATCGAGGGGTCGCATATGTAAGTGGAGGACTCATTAAAAATAGATAACGAAGCACGTGAAAGACAGCTCTGATTCCAAATGACAAACGTCTCGTCTGCCTGTCGAACTGACGGTAACTTCTGTAATTGTAAATTTTCAAGTTACTCCACTTGTTTCTCGCTGGAGAACGCGAGCCGCTGAAACTGACTCAAAGCAAAGTCGAAACGTTTGATTTACAATTAGACGTGTGTCCCATTAATTAATAAAGATAATTTAAAGAAAAACCTCACGCGTCGTCAACTGTCATCGTTAAAATCTCAAAGCTCGGTCTCGCTTGCCACTGTTAATTAAAATTTCGTAAAATATACGGCATTCTGCATTTCGCAAGTTTTTTCATTTGCGGATTGCGCGCTCGTAATATACAGCGGTGTAACTGCATCGTTATAGAGTTACGTTAAAACTGGTGCAATTTTAATTAATTCTGCCACAATTTTACCGCCCATTTGTATTTATTGGTACACGAAATTTTGCATATCTGCGCCCGCCAGACGCGTTTTATAGTATTACAGAGATAAACCGCTTCAACAATGTATTTACTTCGCGATAGACGCTTCGGTTGCCTCCAACGGACGCGCTGCGCAACGAATTTTTCTTGCCCCGGACGCGGAACGGCTTAATAAGTCCGTCTCGAACCCCCGAATGAATCTTTAGCACGAGCGAAAAGTTTTGCCAAAGCTCCTTCCCGCTTTCGCGTCACGAGAAGCGCACGTGAATTATGAATTTCTTTGACGACAGGAATTTCCTCTGTCGAGTAAAGTATCAAAGCCCGAGGCGTAATGGACACTTTAGTCCAGATATGCAGAGTATCTAAACTCCGTCAAACAAAGGATCTGCGCTCTGAGATAAAATGTGCGTGCATAACGCAATACGCGATATCGTGCCTCCTGCTTTCTCCTGCGAAATTATTTTAAGAACAAACTAATACGGCACTCGAGGACAATTTTCTCCTGAAACTTACCTGAAAATCGTGTAATCGTGGGACTACATGGTATTCTGATGAACTTTGCGAGAGTACACTCAGAAAAAAAGTTTCTTTGAAATTAAACAATTTTTCTTTGACCTTGCTATACTTTTGTGTACTTCCAAAGAGGTGATTTCTTTAACTTGACCAAAATTTTATTTGATCGAGACTGGAATTTACATCTAATGTTTCAGTACAAGTGAATAAAAATTTAGTAGATTTAAAGAAATGTCATTTCAACGCATCTCATTTGTTTAAACTAAATGCTGCTTGTTTCTGGGTGTATTTTGAAAATTTACCACACATTTTACCATTAAAATACATACTAACGATAACTATAATTGCTAATAAAATGTATGGTAAAATTTCAAAAATGCTTTCATAAAATTCTTCAAAATGCCGCGATTTGTCCCACAATTACATAGTTTTCAGAATAAATTTCAAGAGAAAATTCTCTCTGTACATCCAACCAAGAAAAATGTATGTCCGCAAAATAATACGTCGTGAAATTGAAATGGCTCAAACAAGAAAATTCACGAGGCTCTAGCGTGAAATCACAATTCGAAGGAATAAAGGATATAAGAGCCAAGGCAGGATAGTGTCAAACTGATTTTAACTTTTAAATTTATTGCGAAAAATTTACCCCAGCCCAGAGTTTGAACCTGGACCTACTAGGCGGGAAACAGCTCAGTTTTTTTTTATTATGCAAAAACGAACGGTTTGCGCAGAGAAGAAGTGAAGCGGGATTCCCCGGGAATAGCGATTTTCGTCTTAATTAGTTCGGGCGAAATGAAAAGAGATCTAGGAAGAAGTTGAGTAACACGCAACCGGAGGAGGATGCCGGGACCGGGATGCCAATGAACGGACTTAATGTCGCAAGAATGCTCGGGAACGTTCGATCGGAATTACAGCACGCTAACGTAATCGGTAACTATGTCTAAGTATCGCCGACATAAATTCTGAATTAGCCGAAGAGCGCGGTATAAATCCCGGATTTAGAGCCGGGGCAAGTAGTCGAGGAACTTCGGAGACTTCGTCGAGGCGAACGAGAGTTGGCGGAAGAAAAATTCGATCGCGTTCCTTGGGCGTCGGCCAAGAGCGTCGCGACGGTGAAATTCGAGTAATTCATAATTCTAATCGCCCGACGTGGTGGATGAGAGATTTTCCTTAACGTCGAATCGAGAAGAATTCAACGTTGCCGAGCGCCGTCGTGTTCAGCAGGAAATATGAGGGAGCGTAACCTGAGAACATATTAAATTATCTATCCTTTTTCAATTCGCGATTGTGCTCCGCTGCTTTAAACAAAATTCTATCGCAAGAGTATCCGGGGAATCGCTTGTGACGCAGATTTACGCGTATATAATATTTAAATCGCTCGCGGGGACACGTATAACATTCCGACACGCGTGTTTGCGTCGTTTTTAACTATTCAAAGATTTGACTTTTTACTTCGCTAAATACCGTCGGGAATAAATACGGATCACGATTAGAATGGTCTCGCGATAAACCCCACATCTATCTGGAAAATGTATTTGTCTTTTGGAAATAAAACGACGCGGTCCCTTTTCCCCGTTAACGTTATGTTTGATGTTATCGACGGGTTTATCCGTTATCAAAGAAATCTCGAGCGCATTCGGAAACGCTGCAGCAAATAAAAGGAGTGTTGCTCCCATCTCTTAGTTGTTGATTTGTTGCTTCTCCATCTATTTTTCAGGGTACATGCACGAAAGAGTTGTACAACGCAAAACAAAGAGAGACGGATAAAAAGAGAATTCCCGCGGAGTAAGCTCGATGGGAGCTCGCTCTTCACGGGAATGCATGCGGAGGGAAGGTATTATTCCGCGTTTTGTGTTATAGGATAACAGTATTATGATCCTCTACAAATTCGCGCTAATTAGACGGAAGAATTATTAGGTAATTGTAAAAGCGAAATTTTATATAAAATATTATATAACCATGTACACATGTACACAGAGAGAATTTTCTCCCTGAAAATCGTGTAATCGTGGGACAACATGGCGTTCGGAACAGCTTTTATGAGAGTCTTTTTTTAATTTTTCCACACTGAGAATCGAAAAACAGTAATGGTCCCTGAATTTTTGCTCATTCTCAACTTTTAATCTTAATACGCAAATGCTTACTTGAAAAAAAAGTAATGTCTGCTGAAAAATGCAATACCATCTAACGACTAAGGTTGTAAGCGATATTGTATTAAAGAAAACATGATTACTGAACAATTTTATTATTGAGTGATGTGCAATTCCGTAACCATTACTGTTGACCATCAGCATTAAAATAATATGTAACTAATATGTAGCCTAACAGTAGGGTAGAAAACATGTATAAATAGTTAGCTCAGCGTTAGCGTACTAGGCTAGTAATCCGAAATCTTAGGTTCGAATCCCACAAAGCGTTTCCAAAAATTGTAACATAGTATGAATTTTAATTAATTAGAATTAAGGAGATAGAGAGAGAGAGAGAGAGAGAGAGAGAGTGTGTGTGTGTGTGTGTGTGTGTGTGTGTGTGAAATTATGAATATATATTAAATATTAAAAAATTAGGAAAAAGAACTAGCTGAAAAGTTATTTTCAATAAAATCTTGTACCAAAACCATTACTGGTTTTTATCGTAATGATTGTGAAAATACAGTACTGATTCAATACTGGGATTAGTAAGTAACAGTCAATCAGTTGATCTATATTCATTACTGTAGAATCCGTAATAGTTATTGTAAAATCCGCACTGATTACTGGGAGAATGCTGACTGTAGTGGTACGTAATGTTACTGTAAGAAAGACTAAAAGTTAAAAACGAGGAAAAATGTTATAACCATCACTGTTTTTCAGCTCTCAGTGCATACATGTTACTAGTAATTACACTTACATATCCATTTTACTGGTACAATGTGTAGTAAAATTTCAAAAACTCTCATAGAGTTCTTCAAAATGCCACGTTGTCCCACGATTACATAAATTTTAAGAGAAATTTCTCTCCGTGTACGAATATTATCCAATACAGAAATTTAATTATTGAAAATGGTCAAATAAATTTATACACGAAACGCGAAGTACATAAAGTCTGCTTTGAAAATTATAGAATCAATTTAACAAGCAATGTTAAATCAGATCAAATGTATCAGATGCTATTTCAATTGCATTAATTTAATTTTGCATGTCGTAAAAAATGTGTATGTGTGTGATATAACTTATCCTCTCCTATAATACAATTAATTCTTTCTTCACATTGTCGTCTCTTGCATAAAAACGCAAAGAAAGCACGGTGTAATTACCGATTACAAAGGTACTTTTATCGCAAACAATTCCTCACTTTCAAAGACATTCCCGCTAATACGTTTTTACGTTGGGAAGAGCGAAACGGGGAAAAAATTTTTTTCGCACTAACGATTATTATCCCGTTGAAACTCTAATGACGCAAAAAGCACGCGCGTAACATATATTGTAGCTTGCTGGTACCCAACTAAGGACTCCCCTAATGGTACAAGAAACAGCAAGCTGTTTTCGTAATATTCCTTTTGTGTCATCGACGGTCGGGGACTATGTAAGGTTCTTTATGTGGTCGTATATGAAGTTCGCAGATGCACCTGGTATCGTTATCTTAAAGATAAAGCGTCGTAAAGTATTCTTTCACGTTCGCAAACATCTCTTTCAGAATATTTTCCGCACGATAAAGAAAGTAACAAGAAGAAATGTCGCAATCCCGATATCTTTTTCTTAAAACATACTTGTCTTTTAACGAAAGAATACTTGATATTCATTATTTTCTAAATTTCTCTCACTGAGCATGCACGGAGAAAAAGTGACGTTGTATCAACAAGCTTGGTGTAATTGAAATAAATAACGAATATAAAACATGAGATAGTTGTCCGAATAATCTGGATATTTAGGTCAATATTCAAAATTAAAGTCTATAGCAAATATTATATCTGGCAGCCAGTCAAGCGACTTCACTTTTTTAAATTTAACAGCATTTTTCCCCGTGTGTTATGCGCTGCAAATAAAAATGGGAAATCGCCGTAGGTCTCGTCCATTGTATAGTTTTGAAATAGAGTTTTGTAATTCAAACTGAAATTAATTTGAAAAAAAAACAAATCCCGACCAACAGTACTCAACTTGTAAATTTCGCTAATTGAACGCCATTAATAAGTAACACCCGTTTTACGACGTGCACCGCAAAAGTCCCTTTCACTGGCGTGACATAAAATAATCCCGCCGTATCCCCCAATTTTGCGCGCGGATCGCACGAGCAATCGAAACGGCATGTTGCGCGCGCGATCGAGGAGCATCGTCCGAGGTATCGCAGATAATCCCCTCGATCATGGAAGGTATAAATTCCGCAGATTCGGCAGAAAGGCCGTTTAATTAATGGCCAATACACCGTGGACCGCGGCGGGATTATGCCGCTGGCGTTTGACGTTGTAAGGTTGACGGAAGGGACGTAGGGACAGGGCGGGATCGGCCGTGATGTCGGCGGTATCGGCGCACGGCGGCACGTGTGGGCGGTTTTAAAAAAATTAATTGGATACGTCGAGCATGAAATGTGGAGTGGCGCGCTCGGCCGCCGATATAATTTCCTCCCTCTAATTTCGAAGGATCCACATTTAATTTTGCGGACAGTCTGTACTTTCAACCAGCGGTCGAGCGAAGGTGGGCGTGGATAGAAGGGACCGCGGCGCCGATCAACGTGGAAAATAAATTGTTCCTAATGTATCGCCGGCGAAACCAACTGGCCGAGTCCATTCGTTTCAAGGTCGCTCGCCGGTCGCCTTGTAGAAATATTATTTTTCAAAACGCACCGAGGACAATTACGCCCGGGGACTTGTGCATTAGAATCGCCGCTCTATGAAAATCTCATATCTCGAGAATCGTCTTAAGCGGATTAAGAGGTAAATCGCTCCGTTGTAAATTGGTCTTACGACGAAAAGTGTCGGGGGGAAAAAATTAGTAATGTGTGCTTTAATTTGAATTAATAAAGATTACCAGGTGCATTTTGTGCGCGAGTCCACCCGAGTTATTCAGGCTTGCAAATTTTACGGACAGAAGGAAGTTTGTAAACGTTAATACGGTTACACTCTTTTATTTTAGCAAAGAGGCGAGAAAAAGAGCAAACCGGTGTAACCTTATATCTGTGTTACTTGAGACTACGTGCCAGTGGTCCCTCTCCTCCCCCCCAAAAAAAAAATACGCGCCATCCGCTCGCACGTAAGGCGTAATGTGTCTAATTTATAAAAATGGAGTCGACAGGAGATCGCGGGGAAACTCTGCGACATTAATAGTGCATAATTTCACGGGGTATTAGAGATATAGCCCGCGCCAGATGCCGCTCCTAATATCCGGAATGGCGGTGGTGCGCGGAGAAAAATTCATAAAGTGAAATTTTTAACGAAGAAAGATATCAGTGGACGAGAAACTTTTAATTACTTCAAATGAGAAAAATCCCCATTGTGCGCGTCTTCTATTTAGGTACCGCGGTGAGTTTAATCGATATACGCGCGCCGCGGCCCGGCACTGCGTTTCTACGTTTCGAATTTCACCGGGGGCTTGCGCGAGACAGTTTACATAATTACGTGAAGAGTATCCAATTAGATCGATTTAATTAGTTCACGCGTATCAATCATCGCGATATCGCGGGATTCGATAAATTTCAATAAACCGAAATTGCTCGACGGTCACAAATTTATTGCTCAGCTGTCGTGAATTATCGCGGAATTATCACCCGTTAAAACGCGATAAACAACTGCGTTTTGTTTTTTAAATTTGCGCCGAGCGACGAATTACATGCCGCGCGCCGTGAGCGTGTAATTAACATCGAGCGTGCGCATTAAGTCGCTTGTT
Organism: Vollenhovia emeryi; assembly: GCF_000949405.1. Taxonomy (NCBI): domain Eukaryota; kingdom Metazoa; phylum Arthropoda; class Insecta; order Hymenoptera; family Formicidae; genus Vollenhovia; species Vollenhovia emeryi. The sequence goes on from NW_011967126.1 coordinate 248,188, forward strand.
GTGAAATAACTAAAAGCGCAACGTCGAAAGCGAGTGTTTTCCCACGTACCTACTTTCGCTTCGATATCTTTTCTTTTCAAAGTTCTTTTGGAATACTAATTCGTATTTCGGCTAATCAACAGACTGTGAAAATGGGACTATTTATTGCGTGCCGATACGCAACAATATACAAGATAGTTGAATAGAATCAAAAGAAGTTACATTTCTAAGAATTGAAGGGGGTGGCAAGTACTTTTGGCCAAGGCTGTAGAACCTGGACCAAGTTCTAGCATCGTGGACACAGGCCTCGGATCCACCAGGCCCCGGCGCCGAGGGGGCATCGGCGGATCGGTAAACCGGCGATTTCTCGGGGGACGATTACCGGGCTCGCGCGCCCGCCGTCGACCGGCGCGCGATCCCTCCTCGTAGGTCCAGATGGTCCGTCCGGGACATAACTCAGGATTTCGCGTGCGCCGGTAGCAGCGGCTACAGTGGACCGTTGGCGCGGGAGATCCGAGCGAGGGCCGCGTTACACGCGTACGCGTGCACGTCGGCGCGCATACAAAGGAGCGGATGAAGGGTCGAGGGCGCGGGCGGACGAGGGCAGGGGGCGAAAGGGAGATACGGTGGCGGTAATGTATGCAATTGGACCGAGCGGCGTGCACGACGGACGGCTGCTGGTCGGTTATGGGCGGTGGCGTTCGGGACGCGGCGGTGGCTCCCGCGGCCCACAGCAGTGACGGGAGAGACGAGGAGAGGAGCAGGGATCATTGAATGCGATCGTGGATCATGCGGTGTTTAGTTTGCTGCAATACCGGCGCCCTGGTTTAAACTTCCCCGACTTTCGTGTCTCTTTCTTCAGTCTCGCGCGTCGAATTAACGCTGAACGCGCTTGCGACAACGCCTGATCCACGCGAGTTAAGGGGATCCTAAAGCCGTCTGTTTTATCGACATTCTTTGTTACAAGTAATCTTTTAATTGGCTTTACAGAAATACAAAACTCTTTGACGGAATTAAAGTACGCGACAAAATCTAGACTATGCCGGTCGACTTTATATAAGAAACAAAAAAAATACAAAATTTTACTAATTTTTTATACACTTGACAATATTTGCCTGACACAAGAATTCTACAATAAATATATACAAAATGAGACCAGTATACTCTAGGAACAACATATAAGAACAATATCGTGCAATTAGAACTGAGATTAATAGCTTAGAAAAAAAGATTACTTCTAATAAACGCAAGTCTAGAAGAAGAGAAAAAAAGAGCAGTATGGCGTGACGAAATAGTTGCGGGCTTCTTCGAACTGTCAGATTGGCAGTAAAGCCGTGTTGACGATGCTAGAATTCGATCCAAAATCTCGGTCTGAGCTAATAAAATTGCTGCTTTTTCGTAAAAGTTGCAAATTGATTGACTATAAATTTCTCGGATCAAATTCTAGCACCGGAAACACGAAGTCGATAATTGACGTTTTTAATTCCGTCTCCGATTTTACCGACACTGATCCCCTTAAACTAACCCACACAACACAAAAGCTCGCAATAACATTGTTGCAACATTGTAACATTTCATGTTGCAATGTAATGTTACATAGATACTGCAGAGACATTATTTTACAATATTACTTTAATATTTTAAAATATTGATACAATTATGTTTGTAATATGTATATTGTTTCCCCATCTAACTTTTATAGTTCATTATAAATGACAAAACGTGTGCTTCGCGCGCTCAGTTTGTAGTTGGGCATTGTATATTTTCAAGAATTTGTATACACGCAAACAAGTAATCGTATGCGCAACGTCAAATTAAAATAAAAAGTAATTTATCACTCACTGATACGATTCGCAATAGCAGAGTTGTACATCGCTAACCATATATGTTAAACTGTAAAAATACAAATATGTATATGATTATTATAGGCTAATTATGCAAGATCGAAATTATTGTATTAAATATACTTTATATTTTATATGACACTTACCTTACGATTTTTCCGCCGTTGCCCGATGCCTCCTTAGCCTCCTCCTCCTCAGATTTCCTTGTTGCACTCACACAACACTCACTCGCGAAAATAATCGATCGCGCGAAATTTCGGGCACTCCCGTACGCGATGTAAAATACCGCGAAACGCACGCGGTGCGTAAACGAGATGTAATCGCGACAAATTACCACGGTTTACGTTCATATCTTACAATTAGATGAGTTAGTCTCGCGAAATCTATAACGTTGATAAAAGCCGCGGCTTGAACGTGAAAATCACTTTTCATTACAAGTTGTAATATTTAGTCGACGAACGTTACTTATTAATAATAAACGTGCACAAATCAATAGCGTTTTATCCCCAGATTCATCGCGATCGCGTCTTGGAAACCGATAACGCAAAAGTAATACGACACACGGAGCGACTCTCGCCACTGTCTGCCGGCACGACGTTCGGCGAGCGACTGAGAGCGCGGCGACCTTCAGGCACACGATTGCACGCAAAAACATCGTACGTCACCGCGCCGAGTGAAAAACAACAAAAAAACGTTGAGAATTCGTTGTCCCGCCTACGAAATGGGAAATTCCGTACTTAATATTTTACATTACTTTGTTCCGTGACTGTTACTACGTTTTGCGTATTATTTTGCGGACTTATTGGTATTGATTGAATTAACGATGAATTCTGTTCAATCGAGAAAATGTTTCGAAACAAAAATCGTTGTTACTTAAATTCTAATTGCTATGATTAGTGATTTTACCTCAATAGTTGGTGTATACAAATGTATATTTCTAAATTGCAAATCTTCGTGACCGCGACTTTACGGTTCTTCACACCCTGCCGCGAAAATGTTTTTAGCTCCTATGATCTTTTTAACATCCGGAATTTGCTCATAATTTTTTCTTTATATATTAATATGAATATACACAAAGTGTTATTTCATATATTATACATATATTAAATAATGCTACGTTGCTGTAATATTATTATACATTGTAATATTTCTGAAGGCGCATTTTACCGTTGCTGCAAGATTGCTGCATTGTTGCAGCAACATTTCGCAGTGTTTAGACAATGTTACAATCTTGCGATTAATTATTGCTGCAAAGTTGCTATGCTGTATGGGAAGACTCCATAAATGCGTTGAGCTGCGGCAACGCGTGTGGAGACGCGTGCAGCAATGCGAGTCAGTCAATAAGAAGCTTGCCGCGAGCTTCCTGCGTTGAAATTGAAGTCTTTTGATTCGTTGCCGCACACGTGGCCGCGGTTCAACGAGTTTATGGTGTCTTAGCTTTAGCCGGGCGAGTGGGCAAAGATTAAAATGCGCATTTCGCCCGCGGAAACGCGCGAATTTCAGTTTATATTTCTGGACGCGCTCCCCGGTCTTTTTTTTAAACGTTGACTGCGGCATTAATGCAGCAGTCTAGACGAACGGTTGATACGCCATTTAAAGTAACGTTTTAAAGAGGCTCGAGACTTTCGTGTTATTTTATACAACGAGAAAGAGAGTGAGAGAGGGGGGGACGAGTAGAGATTAGCATTATTTGTCATAGAAAAAGCGGGATTGTTTTCTTTTTTGAAAAATAAATTCCGCATGCATTTTATTATAACCGTGATTCTCACGCGAAACGCACAGGTTTTAAATGCGACTAGAATACCGAGGTAAATTGCCAGGTCACTATGAAACGCGTACACTCTAAGGCAAATCCCTGAAAAAAAATCGGATATAATTTTACGCAACCATCGGTGACAACGAATTAACAACTTAGTCTGGCAATGACAGGCAATGCGGACCGTTTTAACGTCTAGGATTAGCGCGGCCTGAATTCTAAACTCTATCAGTCGGATATTCGACGGAGTTTCGAAATCCACCACGGCTAAAGTTGCTGACGGTATCCGGTAAAAATATTTTTTCCATCTCCCGCGAAATAATTGCTCGCGCGATGTTGAGAGATAAGGGACATTTTGCAGACGGAGACACACGCGTGCGTACGTTCCGATGATACGCCCGAGACGTTGTTTAAAACGAGAATTCTGCGTACCGTCGCGCCGCGTCGGATTAAACCAACTTCGCACTACTTTGCCTGCCGCACGGAGTCTGACCTTAATTCATTCGCGGGCTTATCCGAATGCATCCGTTCGGAATGTGGGCGCACGGCTTCAGAGATCTCGGATCCAGGTCCTTATAATTACTAGTCTTTGGAAGTTTAAGCGGTTTCCTACCGACGTACAGAGTCGGACCACCTGACGAACGCGATTCGCCGAGTGACGAAGAGCGGAGGAGGAGGAGGACGAGGAACCAGGATGGGAAACGAAATATTTATCGCAGTCATTCCGTTCGGCAATACGATTAACTTCCGGATCGTCTACCTTGCTCCCGTGATTACCTCGCCATGCAGTTATATATGCGTTCCGTCGGAAATTCCACCCGAGTTTGTGATAAAGCCAGTATTCACGGGAAAAAATTGATGCATCAACAAAAACAGTGTAATAAAAATAAAATCGAAACATCATTAATGAATGGAAAACGTGAGATAGTTGTCTTAATAATCTGGATATTTAGTTGAGTGCTTAAAATTCAAAATCCACAGCAAGTACATTCGAGCAACTTCAGTTTCTTTAATTCAACAGCATTTTTCCCCGTCTTTGATTATTCGCGTTTTTAAATTTTACAGAATATCCTTGACTGAACTTCGTGGACTTAGCGTTGATTTTCGAAGTCTCAATCATTAACACAACGGTAATCTTTGTTCCCATCATATTAGAACGTAATTGTCTAATATGTTATCGAAATGCCAAGTACCCGTCTGCCCAATTTCTTACTAAATGTATCGAATTGGCAACGGTAAGATCGAGTGGCTTATTTCGTAACAAAAGGCCGAGCGGCGCGTGAGGAATTTTCGGAATACGTTTTCAGACGCCGCGGGGAAAGGGAGCAGTCGCGCGGACAATGCGAATTTCAGGCACTTGTTGAACCGAGACGTCAATTAACTTGCAATTTACTTGCAAAGGGAGAATCGTTATTACGACGAAAAAGCGGGGCCCTTCGTTAATATTAATATTAAAGTTCGCGGTCTAACGTCGAGTTTATTACCCGGGCATCAGACATGCAAAGTCAGAAATTGCCTATTCGTAAGGTCGCGTCGGGGACAATTACATCGCGCTGCTGTAATCCTCATTTGCATGCATATGTTTTCGAGGAAGGCCGCGTCGTCGGCATAGCGATTATCACGCCGCCAAAGATTCGCAATAATTTTAATGAAGTCATATTTCACGGTTAATCAACGTCCGTTTTATCGCGCGGGACTTGCCACAGACCACGCGTGTCTAAGACACATCTTTAAGACGTCTTTAAGTCTGAAAGACGACTTAAAGGTGTCTTTTAGACACGCGTGCTGCATGGGTTTCTTTCTCGCATCAGCGTAACGATCACGCGCGCTCTCCATCGTTTTACCTCGAGGGGGAAACCGTTGAGGGCATTGTGGTGTAACAGATTTGCGGCTGTCCGATTAAATACAATCGGATAGTCCAATTACACAATAACAAACGGATATATCCGATTAAATTGTGTATCCGATGAAAAATGTGATCGGTTTGTCAATCGATTTCATCGGTAACTGCATTTCATCGGATAAATTTCATCGAATATCCATAATTCAATCGGGAAACGTAGTCGGAAAAATTAACCGTCGAAAACACTATTTAATTGGTTTATCCGATGAAAATTTTTCTCAGTGTAGGCATTTTTGGGCATTAGGCCTTGCTGAGGCACATAAAACAAGATAAAATAAAATAATAAGATGAAGTAATGTCCACTGGGCATTAGTGGGCATTGGTGTGCAAGATTTTGGTCAGCGGTTTCCCCCTCGTTTCACCTCGTCAAACGTTTAAAAGCGATACCTTACCTTTTGGTAGTTGAGAGCGAGCAGCAGATACTTCCTGTCGGCGGACAACTGGTGGTCGAAGCTCGACAGCAAATCCTGAAAGCGCAAAACATCAAATCGTTCATAAACAAACGTCGTCAAATTGAAATGTGATCTCGCAGCTCGAGTAAAATATGTGAAACGTGCAACGGACACAAAGCTACTGAGAGCACAGTGGAATGGGAATAAGAATTATTTGTTAAATGATTTAGCAGAATCAATTAAGATTCGTTTACTGTAGATTACACTGTAAAAAAAGTTTCACGTAAAATTGCAACTATTTTAGTAGGTAACATCGGGATCATCGGTTAAAGACGAATATTTACGTGCGTCAGTGAATTTTTTATCTCATAAATAAAATTATTACCTTACGCAATAAGCAGCTTGCTTTCAATTTTGTAAGTTTTCATAATTTCTCGTCAAATATAAACTTACGCAACAATAGTAGAAAATTGGTAATTTTTGTAAAAATACACGAATTTATATATTTTATCAACTATTATCAATTCACGTGACTTCGTACCATACGCTTTTATTACAACGTATGCCATCTGTGTTTAGCGTTGGACCGCGAATTGATACGGCGTCGCCGACGCAATCGACGGCTGATATAAACGCGGCAGTTACTCATTAAAAGTGGAATGCAACGGGACCTTAGCCACTATCTTTACAGGCCAACGTCGCGCGATAACAGGCGGGTGCATTAACCAGTTCCAGTAATAAGGAGAGCCGGTAAACCTCGTAGAAGAGCACGAAAATCTCACGCTCGCGTGTCAGACCGCGGTAATCGGCGTCAACGAACGCGAGGTCGCGGCGCGCGGTACAAATCGCAGACGGGGGTTTATCGCTTATTGCGCTTATAAAGCGAGTCGTTGGCGAAGTGACGCCGGAATGGGCTGCAAATGCGAGACGGCGGCCGGTCGCGGAAAGTGCCGTGGCTTTGTGCCGCCGCGTCGCGACGACCCGGAACGCTTTGTCGAAATCGCGACAAGTAAATTACGATCACGCGCGCGCGTCACGTGAATCGGCGGGATTGTTGAATGAGACGCGGGTCCCCCGCTAATGGGATGACCATCGTTAAGCGAAGTGGAACGAGACGATCGTTTTTGAGCAGGCGATCGCGACAGCCAAGTGGCAATAAAACAGTAACTGGCGGCCGACAACTGCAATTATTACTTTAATACGACCGAGTTTATTCGCATGACAAACGGGACTGACGGATCGTGTCTATGTGTCTTGATGCTCAGTGTTGTGCATAGATGATTTTAAAATTAGCCAGATAAAGATAAGATAAAAATATAGAAATGTATCTTAGATAAGATAAAGATGATTTCGTTTTGAATATATCTAGATAAAAGATAAAATTATATGATGATTCATCTAGATAATTTTCAGATAATATTTTTAAGACTTCATGTAAACACAGTAGAAAAAGTTATTAAAAAATTATAGAAAAATTTAAATTATAAGGGGGGATATAGAATATATTCAGGTTAAGTTATATGACACACACATAAATGCATGGTCTACAACGCCATCCATATTTAAATAGTGTAACTGTTAAGTATTTTTATGTGGCCCTAAACCAAATTATCTGTACGTTATCTTAGATAATTTAATAAAAATAACACTTTCTTTCATCTAAGATGCAGATATAGATAATACTTATTTTTATTATCTATATAAAGATAAGATAACGCTAAAATTTTATCTAGATAATCATCTATATAATTTTATTTAGATAACAGCAAACACTGTTGGTGCCACTCGCATTCAACGCGCATATGTTGCATTGAAATTCGGGCTCGAGGCCTCTAAGCGGAGAGGCCTCTGAGCTTTTCTTAAAGCTTATCCTGAAAATTATGCAATCGTGGGCATTTCCAAGAATTTCACGAGCGTTTTTTCAAGTTTTACCACACATGCTACTAGTAATTACACTGACATATACTCGTACATTTTACTTATAGTACAATGTGTAGTAAAATTGCAAAAATTCTCATAAAGTTCTTCAAAATGCCGTGTTGTTCCAGAATTGCACGATTCTCAGGGTAAATTATAAGAGAAAATTCTTTCCGTGCATCACTACTGGGAGTTTCATAAAATTTTACCATATATTTTACTAGTAGAATGTGTCATAAAATTGCAACTCTCATACAATTCTTCAAAATGCCATGTTGCTTCAAGATTACATAATTTTTAGGATAAATTATAGGAGAACAATGAAGAGTTTCTTTAAATTTTACTGTACATTTTGTTAGTAGAATGTGTGGTTAAGTTTCAAAAACCTCTCATAAAGTCCTTTAAAATGCCACGTTCTCCCACGATTACTGCATGATTTTCAGGGTAAATTTTAAGAGAAAATTCTTTCCCCGTACGTCACTACTGAGGGTTTCTTGAAATTTTACCGTACATTTTATTAGTAGAATGCGTGGTTAAATTTCAAAAAAATCTCATGAAGCCTTTTAAAATGCCACGTTGTCCCAGGATTACATGATTTTCAGGGTAAGTTACAAGAGAAAATTCTTTCCGTGCATCGCTACTGGTGAGAGTTTCTTGAAATTTTACGAGTACAATTGCGGTAGAATTTCAACACTCATAAAATTCTCCAAAATGCCACGTTGTCCCACGATTACATGATTTTCAGGGAAAATTCTCTCCGTGTAGAATTATGGTCTTCAGAAAATAGATTTATTCACGTTCAAGTCGTATACAGAGAGTACGAAACGTGTTTTTCTTCTCCGCTTCTTTTAGTTAATTAAAATTCTACAATAATTGTTACAATTCCGGTGCATTATTAATTTTATTTCGAGATGAAATAACACGAATTGCGTGTACAATTAAAAGAATCCATGTAATTAATTATTTGTGTCAAACTTTCATTAAATATGTCAATAAATTAGTTTATACAGCGCAGTAGCAGACCGCGCCGAAATATGGTGGTGAAATAAATACAGTTTTGATTGTTTCAACTGGTACTTTCACTGATACCTTCATGCAGCTACATATGCTTCTCAGGAAATTTTTGAGAACAAAAAAAGGACCTCGAAAACAGAAATATATATACACATATATATATAATATTGGCATGGAGACAAAGTGACGCTGACAGTTTTATCATGTTACGTGGCAAAAGTTACGATTCTATTAGCAACTTTCCGAACTAATATTAAAGTATTCTGCTGGGACAGCTTGACACATACCTAATAAACTTGTTACTTTTAAACATGTAAAATTTTCATACCGGTCGTGAAATAAAAAGCAACTTTACACAACCGCGCAATTCAGAGTTCGCGTTTTCTCACTGGAGAGGTGGGGAGGGGGGGGGGGAAGACATTAACGCGCGCGGATGAAATTTTATCGTTGTCATTTTTTTTTCTCGAAAAATCGATATCGGAAATAGATACCGCGGGGAAACGATACGGGAAATAAACGCGCGCGCGCACGTTAATATATTATATTCCTCTCCGCTCCGCGCGTAAAAAAAGAAACTAATTTCTGCAATTCGCCCGAGTATTCTTAATATTTCGCTTATTGTCTCGCGAGAGAAGACTCCCTCAGCTCTCAAAGGCGGTCTTTGAGCCGGCGCATTTGGATAATTGAATCGGTGAACCTCCTATACATAATTCACTTGAAATGCGCTCGCACCGAAACGGCAAGTAGGCTCGCCGGATGCAATTGTCCAAATGTACTCACTCAAAGACGGCCCTCGATATATATACGTATATACACGATATATATAGATATATATATATATGCACGAGTGAAGGTATACGGGTCATAAACTCCCTAATAGCTTTCAGACTAACAAGGAGAGCGTCCCGACGAGGCTGCTCTCCTCGTCGGCATCGCGAGGACTCGGACCGCGTTCGAAACACTCCCTCAAGATTTCGACTGGTGCGGCAAACGCGCGAGAGACCTCATTTAACTCGAGAGAGGTAAGAAAGAGGCACGCAAGTTTGACGATAAAAATTAAGTTCCGGAGCATCGCGCCGGTTAGCCGTTGCAATTTTTCTTTAGCGCGTCCCCCCTCTTCGGCTCGCTTAATTAAAAGAATCACCTTTACCTCCCCGCGCGCGCTGATTACGGCGACGGCGTCCCCGACGAGGGGGATGGAATTTTATTTGAAACAATACGGACACCGTGCTCGTCCGCTATTTGTTAAGGCGGAGACAATCTGCACGGAATCAAACGGATTCTCTCCTTTTGTCGGGATGGAAAACACTAAATCGCAGCACTTTACAACGAATTGTTATTACGAAAAGCAACGAGTAAGAATTCTACGATTTCTAATTGTATGCAAAACTTTCGTCATTTTCGACTCGTTGAGGAAACACTCAAATAATTTCTTAATTTTTACTCACAACAATCCTTGCCTTTCTTTAAAATGGTTTCCGGTTTACAACTTCACCTCTGTTTCTTACAATACTTTCAGTCAAGCTTTCAACGTATACGGAGAGATCTCTCTTAAAATTTACCCTGAAAATCATGTAATCGTCGAACAACGTGGAAGAATTTTATGAGAGTTTTCGAAATCTTACCACACATTCTACTAGTAAAATGTATGGTAAAATTTGACAAAACTCCCAGCAGTGATGCGCGGAGAGAATTTTTTCTTAAAATTTACCCTGAAAATCATGTAATCGTGGAACAACGTGGAAGAATTTTATGAGAGTTTTGTGAAACTTTACCATACATTCTACTAGTTCTTCGAAATATCACAATTACACGACTTTCAGGATAAATTTTAAGAGAAAATTCTTTCCGCGTAGAAACGCAGAGACATACACAACTGAGCGTATAAATCTATAAATCTTTTAAATTAAAGGAATGTCGAAGTAATAACATAGCCGCCATATATCAGAGCGCGCACGACAAATAGACGGAGAGAATTTCCTGTTAAAATTTATCCTGAACATTACGTGACCGTGGGACAACGCGGCATTTCGGGTACTTTTGTGCAAGTTTTTTGAAACTTTCCCATACATTTTACCAATAAAAAGTATACTAAGTACAATTACTAATTAAATTTCAAGAAACTCTCATAAAGTTCTACAAAACGCCACGTTGTCCCACGATCGCATGCGACGTGTCCCGGCAGAGATTTTCCTCCGAGGAGACATCTCGCAATGTTAAATTTCGCGGAGACAGACGTCGCGTTACAGACGTCATAATGAATCATTTTCCAACGATAGCCGGCTGGATATCTGCGCGCGTGTACGAATGAGAATCGCCGACGATAGATCGCACGGCACGCGCGTCAGAACGTGAAAGATAACAAGCAATTACCGTTGCGGCGATCTCTTCGACGGCGAGTGTCGTAACGAGAGTAACGGCGTGCGCATCGCACTGTACGTCCTCTCGTTCCCCCCGGGTTGCGAAATAATTTCGGTCCCTCTTTCCGATTACTCTCCGCTGTCCGCTTTCGCATTCGAACCGCACGCGCGGCTTCCGCTTTTATACGTACAATAACATTGTGTACACGCGCGCGCGCTCGCGATAGAGCCCGGCCGATTTAATTGATCACGCGCGAGAATATGAATTAAAATGGGAGGGGAGTGGAAGAAGACCGGGGAGAGAGGTACAGGGCGAGATATGGTGCTCTCTCGGTCGTTATCTGCGATTTCGGAAGTGAAGCGCGACGCGACGGTGCGGCGCGGGCCCTGACAATTAATTTGTACACGGACAATTCGTGCAGCGATTTCTATTTAATCGCATGCACACGCGACTATAATCGCGCGTACGCGCAAAAATGTAGGCGCACGCACTTCTGGACCAGCTTCGCGCCAGGTACACATTTTACAATAATTGATTACCAGCGATAACGCAGCGACACATTTCGTATTTTAAGTTATTAATGGTATATTGATACGCGGTGTAATTAACATTGTATATTGTTTTCTTCGTTCATTCGATGTCAGTATTGCTCTTCCACTTGGATTTAATATAAATAATTTAGCGCGCTCTACCGCAGAGCTCGCTAACTTTTTTGATAAGATGTAGTTACAGATAAACAGATACTATATGTATCTGTATCTTTCTCCGGAAAAATAGCTCGGTGCATCTTGTATCTAAATCGGAATTCAAGGAATGTAACTTGTATCTGTATCTCTTCACTGAAAATTTATCTTGTATCGGTATCCTTGATGGAAAAAAGTTAACATTGATCCTGAAAATCATGTAATGGAACAACATGGCATTTCGAAGAAAGAGCTTTTTGAAATTTTACCGCACAATTTACAATTACAATTTAAATAGTAATTACACAGAAAAAAAGAATATTCTTCTTTTGAAAATATGTTTAGTCTCAACGTAAAAATCTTGAAATGAGATTATATCGCGTTAAAGGACGAAAAACTTGCTTGAATAAAGCAATTTTATGTAATTCAATTGAGAAGAACATACGCTTTTTATTTGAGAATAATTTTCTTGAATAAAAAGGAAACGATATTGGATAGAAAATGGCAGACTTTCAAATCGAAGATCAGAATAATTAAAATGGTTTCACTGTCAAAATAATTATACGTATTTTTGAACTGACAATTATAGTATTTAAATAATACTGTAAGATTATTAAATGCTTCTAAGAAGATTCTCGATTGTTGCGTACATAAAAACAATGAACGTTGACTCGAGTATACAAGAGTTGATCTGACACTTGCTTTTCTTCTGTGCGGCAAGTGGCAATCAGAGCTTAGTATCTTTTTTCTAAAGACACCAATACAGATGTAGTTACAGACAAAGTCACCATCTATACTTTTCTCCAGAAAAATAATTCAGTGCATCTTGTATCTACATCTAAAAAGAGGAATTTAAGAAATATAACTTGTATCTCTTCGCCGAATCCGTTGAAAATTTATCCCGTATCTTTGATGAAAAATGTCAAGATCCAAGCTACACCGTACCGTAACTACTTCCCTTGTAACTCACGTCAATATCTAATACTAATATTATTAGTGGAGAGGTAGAAAGGGGATGCGATAACCCAGGTAAAATAACTGATAATTCTGAGATTCATTACGGGTAGAATTTCTCGAACAAGCGCTCCCCGGATTTCATGCAAACTTCCAAGTCCCCCGCGAGAACTTTCGTGCAATGTGCGCGCCGGAAGTTTTGAAGAAAACTTACGGGATTGCTGAAGTCCAACAGGATCTTGGATGCGGCCGAGCTGACATTGTAGATCAACAAATTTCCTATCTCGTCACGGTAGAGGATCTCGTCTCCTGTAACAAGAGGGACACGTTAGCGGGGAATTGAATTTTAAATTAATACACCGCGACGCGGTGTAATATCCCTATCGTGTGTCTCGTTATTTCGCGCACCGCGGCACCGCGCCGTCGTGGTTAAATCCACGCGCGCGTTAAGCGCCTTTTTTTCGCGCGGAATCTCATTCCGTCGCGAGCTTTAACGAATTATACCGAGTTCTCCGCGCGCTTTTATGTTTATTCCGGGGCATTAAAAAACAATCAGTTGCTACCCCGAAGTGCATTACAAGATTCGTCCATTTAAAGACAGTTAGAACTGAATAAAATCATCCCGATTGCGAAACGATCGCTTCTCAATCTGGTAAAATCTAAAGCGTGTATCGCAGTCGCAATAGATTAATAACTTTGTTAATCGACAGAGTGCAAATAATCTCCGTGGACGCTCGCCTCGTTTTCCTCTCCCTTTCACGAAAAGTCCCTTAAAAATGTTCACTTTTTGTTAAACGAGATTTCTGGAAACAGTCGTAGCTGCAACTCGGTCCGAGGATGATGATTGATTAATTCCACATCGCTCGCGCGCCTTTGTGCGTCTTGCTCGCGCGTGCAGCTTTCTTCAGAAACGGTAGCAGGGGGAGCGAGGGAGAGATGGACGAGTGAATTTCGGAGAGCTCGTCATTCTCGAAAATCGATTTTCGCGAACCAACAGTACGCCGTTTCATCAATCTTGGCGAGACTGGCATCGTAAGAATCCACGGAATAAGAAGCGTCGAGTTAAGTTGCGATGGACCATGAGTAAGAAATATTTTTATCGTTATCGGGACAGCAGAAAGGTAGCGGAGAAGACAAAGAATGGGGCAGGGAGGAAGACATGGGCGAAAGAGCAGTGAAGAGGCAGGGGAGGAAACATGGGAAATGACGCTAAACACGCACCGCCGAGAGTTAGAAGAATAACGAAGCAACGTATCCTACGAAAATCGTCCTCCGATTATCCAAGAAATCAATAATGCAACGACTCATGCGAAACCAACAACGATTAATTTCCGGCGGTGCTTAAGGAAGTCCTAAAGCCGCTGGCGAACTCGATCAGTGTCGATAAATTAGGAGACGGAATTAACCCATACAGCACAGCAATCTTGCAGCAACGGTAAAATGTTCGCCTCCAGAAATATTACAATGTAATATTACAGCAACATAGCAATATAATGCATGCGTAATATATGTTTTCTCGAAGCGCGGTGTGCTTCACTTCTCTTTTAAATTTCATAGTAAATGAAGATTTAAAATTTAGAATTGTATACACCAACTATTGAGGTAAAATCTCTAATCTTAGTAGTTAGAATTTAAGTAACAATGATTTTTGTTCCGATACATTTTCTCGATTGAACAGAATTAATCGTTTATTTAATCGGTACCAATAAGTCCGCAGAATGATACACAAAACGTAGTAACAGTCACGGAACAAATTAATGTAAAATATTAAGTACGGAATTTTCCATTTTATAGGCGGGACAACGAATTCTCAACGTTTTTTGTTGTTTTTCACTCGGCGCGGTGACGTACAATGTTTTTGCGTGCCATCGTGTGCCTGAAGGTCGCCGCGATATCACTCGCTCGCCGAACGTCGAGCCGGTAGGCAGTAGCGAGAGTCGCTCCGTGTGCCGTATTACTTTTGCGTTATCGGTTTCCAAGACGCGATCGCGATGAATTTGGGAATAAAACGCTATTGATTTGTGCACGTTTATTATTAATAAGTAACGTTCGTCGACTAAATATTACAACTTGTAATGAAAAGTGATTTTCACGTTCAAGCCGCGGCTTTTATCAACGTAGATTTCACGAGGCTAACTAATCTAATTGTAAGATATGAACGTAAACCGTGGTAATTTGTCGCGATTACATCTCGTTTACGCACCGCGTGCGTTTCGCGGTATTTCACATCGCGTACGGGAGTGCCGGAAATTTCGCGCGATCGATGATTTTCGGTGATTATTGTGCGAGTGCCACAAGGAAATCTAAGAGGAGGAGGAGGCTTCGGAAGCATCGGGCGACGGCAGATCAATCGTGAGGTGAGTGTTTTACATTTTTATATTATTTGCTACTTGTGCAAAATAAAGCATCTGTTCTGTGTTTTTGTTTTATTGATTCAAATGATTCGAACGAGGATTCGAGTGTCACAAAGCGACAGTATAAAATTTTGTGAGTTTGTAAGGAAAACATTTTTTGAGTATTCTATAATTATTTTAATAAATACCTATTTTGAAAAATATAAAATATAAAGTATATTTAATAAAATAATTTCGATTTTACATACTTATTCTATAATAATCGTATACATATTTGTATTTTTACAGTAACGTATACAGTTAACGATGTACATACAACTCTGCTATTGCGAATCATATCAGTGAGTTATGAATTATCTTTTATTATAAAGTGACATTGCGTACGTAATACCTTCTTTGCATGTATACAAATTCTTGAAAATATACAATGCTCAACTACAAACTGCGCACGCAAAGCGCAGTTTCTATAGAAACAACAAAACGCGCGCTATAGTTACTAGTAAAATGTATGGTAAAATTTCAAAAAAGTCTCATAAAATTCTCCGACATGCCATGTCGTTCCACGATTACATGTCTTTCAGGATCAATTTTAAAAGAAATTTCTCTCCGTGTACGAATATTATGCAATACAGAAATTCAATTATTGAAAATCGTCAAATAAATTTATACACAAAACGCGGAATACTAAAAGTTTCCCTTGAAAAATATAGAATCAATTTAACAAGCTTATTTCAATTGCATTAATTTAATTTTAATGTCGCGAGAATTTTTTAAGAACTTTTTGAGAGTTTTTTTTAAATTTTACCATACATTTTATTGGTAAACGTATACTAATTGTAAATATAATTATTAATAAAAAGTATGGTGAAATTTCAAAAAACTGTCATAAGAGTCTTCAAAATGTCATGTTCTCCCACGAGTATCTACATAATTTTCGGAGTATAGAGTTTCACGGCATTTTAAAAACCATAAGAGTTTTTCAAATTTCAATTCTTCAGGACGCAAATTTGAAAAACTCTCAAAAGCTCTTCAAAATGCCATATTGTCCCACGATTATGATTTTAATAAAATGTATACTAAGTATAATTACTAGTAAAAGATGTAAGATAAACTTTCAAATAACTTCCATAAAATTCTTCGAAATGTCGTGTTGTCCCACGAATACATGACTTTCAGGAAATGTTAAGAGAGAGTTCTCTGCTTGTGTAATTTATTATTCAAAGAACGTTGTGCTCTATTTCGTGCTGTCTATTTTATTTATTTTATTTCACCAACTGTTATTTTACGTGTTTTATGTAAATACTCTCTAATTTATAAAATTAAAGATATGAAATACAAGGAGAGCGTAGGATTTTAAAAACAAATTTAACCAACTCTCCCCTGCTTTTAAAACTTGTAAGCTTGTCGATTAAACGTTAAAAATGAAAAGTCATTTCGAGCCATGCAAGTCATGGTCTTGCAGCATTTTTGCGTAATGTCACCAGCGAATTGTTGATTTTTTTAAAATTCAGGTCAACGCAAAGGTAAATATCAGTCCGGATAAAAATAACCTTAAAGGGTGATTTTGTTTCGACTTGACAAGCCACGCCTTTTCCGAAAAAGTTGTGGAGAAGTGGAGTGTTATAAAGCGAAAAAATGGTACGGAATGTCTTGAGAACGAGTTCAAATATGATAAGCAACAGAGCTGATCGTTCACAAAGCTTATTTTTTCTGACGGAAAATATTTTATATACGCATGTTGCGCAATAAGTTTCACAATTGCGCCAATGTTTGTCTAAAAACAGGGGCGAGAGATGTAATTGCGATAATAATTAAAAGAGCAAAACGATCTCCTTTCATAATGTTAAACAAACGCATCCCCCCCTTTTAATGCGATAGCTCTGTACGCTGCGGTGTAAACTTCGTTTCACTCAACCGCTGCTTGCTCGCTCGACCGACAAACAAGGGGTAGCACGTATCGCGGAACGAATACAGTCCCGACTCAACACAGTGAACTACATCAGCGTGTGGTCTGGCGGTGGAGTCGGCTTTTTGACGATAGGAAATTTCCCGCCGTGAACCTCGAGAACCTCGTCAAGTAGGTTCGCGCATGAAAACGGATTATTCGAATATGTATTAATTTACTCTCCTGTATGACAAGTAAACGAAACGAACCAGAAAATTGTTCCATCTCTACGATTCGCGGCAAGCTATCGGATTTATGACATATGCATCTTCGGATATTTTCCAAGCAAACGTAAATCAAAGTAAACTCAATTGCAGCGAATTTCCTTAGTGAGCGAAGAAGGTTGAAACCCGTTACGAACGAAACGGGTTGAGAAAAATCGTCAAATAAGTCACATCTAAAAATGTTACGTTTCGGGAAAGTGCAGAACAAAATTATGCAGTTGACGACAGTAAAAAGTATAGTTAGAAAATTTCACGCCAATAAAACTGTGTGTTCAAGCCATTTAGTAACGTAATTATTTATTATCGAGCAAGTAACTTGATCGTCAATAGTTTTCTTAAAGCAATTCTTTCAAAGTCTTGTGAAACAATGTCGGAAACTATGGGGAGATAAGAGAGAACTCGTGGGGCATCCGAAAGTTTGCTTGTAAATGACATTATTAAACGTGAAATATGTGTAGAACAAATTTTAATGCATCCAGGAATTCTGTGATTTCATTAGTAGATTTTTTGAAAGAATCTAGTTGTGGAGAAGTGAACACTTGAATCCTCAGAATGTGATTGCCGATACAAACGAAAATACGATCGCCTTCGAGAACTGTAAATGACACTTTTCTCTATTCTTATTCATATATGTTTAATTTATTCATTTTATGGACTTAAAATGTCAGAGAGAGAGAGAGAGAGAGAGAGAGAGAGAGAGAGAGAGAGAGAGAGAGAGAGAGAGAGAGAGCACGTGTTTGGCAATATGGCGCCATGAGAATTAAAACAGGACGTTATATATCAGAGGCAGATTAATTAACAAAGTTTCCCAACGATGTGGATACGTTTGAGTGAAAATTTTCGTTACTTACACAGTTATCCTCCGATAATAGCGACGTATACACTTTAATATCACTTTTGTACGTTTGCGTGCAGTAATTGTTCTCTAAAATCGACAAAGCTCAAAGTAACACTTGTACATGTAAAGATTATTACATTTTTTTTTGTATAAACTTCAGATCGACAAGTGTCAGATATTCCGTAGAGATATTTTAATGCGACACCGCTCGTTCGCCTTTACGTTATTCGTAAAGGAGGACAAGCGTTCACAGAAACAGCCTCGTCAACCGCAAGAAGCCGAAGGCATTGTGAATGTCAGAACGACGAAAATGATAAAGTTACGATGCAAAATGTCCAAAGTAGTTTATAACTCAAATAATCGATTACTTTCAAGTGTCAGACCAAACATTTGTTTCTTTTCCCTTCCGCAATAACGTGTTTAGAGAATTTCAATATATCGCTGGTGCAATTTTTTCGAATTAAATAATGTCACAAATAAAATAAATAAAAAGGTGCCCGATTTTATCTTTCAATGTTGAATTGTAATTTTAATAAATGGAAAAATAATATGCTTAGCGATATTGCAGGATTCTGCTGTAATATCAAGAAATATGATATTTTTGTTGTAATTTTTAAAATAATATTGTATGTAATATTTTTATGTATAATGTTATGGACAATTATGATAAAAAAAATGTCTAACGGTAATTAATTATACACACGTATACATATGTGTATGTATAAAATTTATACGTATTTTCCATTTATAATATTTAGCTTGGCTTTATCTCTTTTGTTAATTTTAATGCACGTGGAGCGTTAATTTGGGTTTTACGTGCAATTGAATTCAGTTGTTTCAGACAACTACATAGCCAAATACCCTATTATTGCGGGGCTATTTTCAATTTCTTGCGTACGGCACTATGTGAAATAAACTTGCTTTTGTAGTTCGAATTAATAATGACGGATTAACAAACACGTAACTTTATTGGTCGTCGTATGGAGGCGCATTAAAATTATAAATGAACGCTGCTTTGTCGCATCAATAGCGTGGCATTGGATTTTCATCAACGATTTCAAACAAATAGCAATACGTGAAAATTTTTTCACTAGAATTTATGAAACCCCCGATATCCTCACGATTAACATTTTACGCTTGCCAAAATTAGTTGCCGTTAAAAGTTGGTTGTCTAAATTATCAGTTGACTTGTTGAAATTAATTAATTGCTTAAACCAATGTGCCCGAGTGATAAAACAATTGCTCGCGATTTCGGTTGAAATATAAAATTACTCGTAAAGTCACGAAAACCAACAATAGGTACTAATTTCTATTCGACTCGTACTCTCAGAAAGGATTTCTGTTACCGAGACAAAAAATATTCTTGGCGCATTTATATTTCTCACAATCTCGTTTAGTATCAAAATAAGACAATATCAAAATAAAATCAATAATTCTTATTCTCCTCTATCGAATTAAAAAAGATTGACTTACTATATTGAGACAAGAGTAACTTATATTGCATTCTTGTGTTTAGAATAAATTTTCCCTCCATCTTGGCACCGCGATATTCGACAAAAGACGATACTATCATTTTATTCTAAATTTTAGCATCTTTCATTTAATATTAAAATATTCCTTTCTCTGCAATAAATATAATTGGCACTGTATCGATCCTATTTTACGATACATTCGAGTGTAACATTATATGTATAGCAATGAATCCGGAAACTTTTTCTATGGGTGCGAATGCTCTCGGTTTCTTTTCGTGTCACTTGTTTCCCGGATAAAACGGCGGCACGCGGGAAGTGATGTACATTTGGGTGAACGTAACAGCGAGGGTTCGACCGATTTCTCACGGAGGATAACGCGTTAACGAGACGCCATCGTATCTCACGCGGGATTGTGCCTCGCAACGAGGTATTCGCCCATTACGGGGCGACGTCATCCGGATGGCTGAAACAGACCCGACGTCGTCTTCTGGGATTTCATCGCGCCCGCGACGGCCGGGGTGGGACGTGACGTTTACGATTTATCCTCCACCGGCAGCGCGTATCCCGCAAGAAATAGGCCGAAACGGAGAAATGCAAACGAAACTATTGAGGAACTTGAGTAATTAACAAGCGATTCCATTTGAGATTCTTAACGCGACGCAGAAAGAAACGTTTCGCAACGGACTTACGGTATTAAATTATTTGGATTAATTATTTATACAGGGTGAGTCATAACATTTGTACCAGAGCTCGTGAGAAGGTAGAACGGATCGAGATGAACAGAAAAGTCCTGAACCATTTGCAATTTTCGCAATAGTTAACGAGTAATTAATTATCGAAAATCGTCGTCTTTGCCCTGCCC